>NC_143556.1:60955125-61106000 GCF_054136105.1 Typopeltis vanoorti
CTCACTCTCTTGTCGCACAGGACCCCGCTCATCTTCCTCCAGCCGCATGTTATTCGGTGCTGTATTTCCTCATCCAGGTCACCATTCCTCTCGACGATCGACCCAAGGTACTTGAATTTCTTCCCTGAAATTAGTCTTTCACCCTGAAGTCATATGATCATATCCTCGTCACTCCCAATTGACATATATTCAGTCTTCTCCCAGTTAATTTTCATGCCTCTCTTCTCCAATACCTTTCTCCACTCTTCCAAGGTATTTTCAAGCTTCTCTCAGGATGATTCACATAGAACAATGTCGTTGGCAAACAGCATGCTCCATGGTGCCTCCTTCTTGACATCCTCCACTAGTACATCCATGACCAGGTCAAAGAAGTAGGGGTTCAGAACTGACTCTTGGTGTAACCCTATGACAATGGGGAAACCCTTCTGTCATGCTGACACTAGACCTGACCTGAGTTTCTGTTCCCGCATACATCTCCTTCACCAACCTCACGTACTTCTCCGACACCCCCTTCTTCCTCATACACCTCCATACCTCCTGCCTGGCCACTCTGTCGTATGCCTTTTCCAGGTCTATAAACACCATGTGCAGCTCCACTTGCATCTCTCTATATTTCTCCATCAATTGTCTTAGCGCAAATATCGCATCCGTTGTCCCTCTTCCTGGCATAAATCCAAACTGCTCCTCACCAATTTTCGTTTCCTGCCGTATCCTCCCTTCAATTACTCTTTCCCATATCTTTGATGTGTGTGACATCAGCATCAATTAAAACATTAACTCAGCATCAATCCTATAAAATCCTTTAAGTAACTTCAATGTTTCTATCATATCCTTTCTTTTTCTCTGATCAACCAACTTCTGCAATCCACACACCCTCAATCTATCCTCATAGGGAACACTCCACAGGCCACTCACCATCTTGGTCACTTGCCTCTGAATTCTCACCACCACTTCCACATCCCCAAGAAACCCAGGTGACCAAACTTAAGCACAATAATTCAGACATCTGAAATGATATGTGAGCATATCAAGGCCTTATGAAGAGGAATAACAACTTCCACATCTCAACATGTTAATGTGTTCTTAAATAGTCAAGTACTATTATGTGTCCATTAAACCTTAACTCTTGTCTACCACCATCCCTAAATCTCTAGCTTCATCTATTTCCTGGGGTACAGTGCCATCAGTGTGATACATGGCTTGTAATCTATTTTTTCCTAAAATGCAGAACCTTACATTTCTTGACATTAAACTGACACCCATTAACTTTTGGCCATACTGACAGCCTATTTAAATCGTTCTGCAAGTTCTCCCCATTGCCTTGATTTTTACTATTACTCTACCTAATTTTGCATCATTGGCTGACAACTAAATATTTCCTTTCAAGTTATTTCCTATTTCATTTATGTATAAATTAAACAGCAATGATCCTTGCTATCATCAGCAGTACCCATCCCCTCATCTTATATTCTCTACTATCTTATAAGTTAAGAACACTATCCTATAGACTTTCCTATTAGGAATTTCACTTTTCTTTTCATAATCACCCTTTTCTAATATTCTGTTCAATATCTATCAGTCATTTATCTGAAAGAAAGAAAACATAAACACCTAGAGCAAAAGTGATATTAAGGGAACTGATATAACCAGAAGAAACAATATACAAGGATATAAGAATATAAGAAGAACATAAGTTACCTTCAGAACTTTGCTACTAGTATGTTCTATCTTGTGGTTATATCAGTTACTTTAATATCATTTTGTTCTAGGTGTTTATCAGAGCTTTTCATCCCCCCCCCCCCGGGTGTGTGTGTGTGTGTGTGTGTGTGTGTGTGTGTGTGTCTGTCTGTCTGTATAATATATGATTAAATAAATTTAATGACCAAAAGCTGAGAGAAGGAAGTGAGACAAATGATTCTGAGAGCGTATGGTGTGAGGTAGAGGTAGGCAAGACAGGATATTTAGTGGGGTGTTGCTACAGACCCAGGAGCACAGAGGATGGGGACCAGGAGATGTTTAGACAGCTAAGTTTGGCAAGTGCAAGAAGAATGATTGTTATGGGAGATTTTAACTTCAGTAGTATAAATTGGAGAGAGGAAGATGCATGTAGCAATAGGGGAATGGAATTTCTAGAATTCTTTAGGGACAAATGTCTTAGGCAACATGTAACAGAGGGAACAAGAGGTTCAAAAGTTTTGGATTTGGTTATAACATCAGAAGAGTTCATAATAACTGAGTTGATGTCTCTCCCACCAGTTGGAGAGAGTGACCATATGGTGTTGACTTGGAAAATGAATAGACATGCAGGAGTATCAAAGAGACTGGAACTTATGTGGAATTATAAGGCAGGTGATTATAATAGTCTTAGACGTCAACTTCGGGAAGTTTCATGGAGGCAGGAATTGGAAGGCCGGGATGTCACTAGTGCATGGGAAATTGTGAAAGAATATTTGTTATCAGCAATGGTAAGTGAAGAAGTGAACGCAATTTGGAGTAAAGTGGATGACAAACAACATTAAACAGGAATTGCATGCGAAAAAGAGGCTATGTAAGAGATATAAGGAGACAGGTGAAGAGATGCATGAGGAATATAAGACACAGGCCAGAAGAATGACTAGTGTGGTAAGGAAAGCAAAACTGGAATATGAGAGGAGATTGGCCCTAAGATCCAAAGAAAATCCTAGGGAATTTTTTAACTATGTGGCCAGTAGGAGGAGAAATGACTGTGGAAGAATGATATTGTGGGATAAAAATGGGAATAGAGTGACTGATGCAGAGGACATAGTGGAATTGTTCAATGAACACTTTATTGGAGTATTTCATACTAGAGGAGTCAGTTTTAATGCTAGAGGGATAGGACTGGTTCGAGGTCTGGAGGTACAGGAGGAGAGTGTGTTTCAGATACTGAGTATTCTGGATGTCAGTAAAGCTGTGGGACTGGATGGTATTTCACCACGAGTTTTGAGAGAATGTGCTAGGGAATTGACAGTGCCTTTAACCTGGCATTTCAATGAAAGTCTGGCTTTGGCAAAGGTGCCCAGGGAATGGAAGGAAGGTAAGATAGTGCCATTGCATAAGGGTGGTAACAGACTGGAAGTGTCTAATTATAGACCAGTCTGTGTGTCATCAGTAGTTGTTAAGATCTTGGAGAAAGTAGTGAGGGACCGTATACAGCACTGGGCAGATGAGGGTAATGTTATCTGTGAGAGTCAACATGGATTTGTGAAAGGGCACTCTTGTTATAGCAATATGCTAGCCTTTTATAATAAAGTTACAAGAACATTAGATGAGGGAAAGGCATATACTGCAATTTTCTTAGACTTAGCGAAGGCATTTGACAGGGTGCCACATGATAAGCTGATATTTAAGTTGCAACACATGGGTCTGGATGTCAGATTGGTCAACTGGATTCAGGATTGGCTGTCTGATAGGTATCAGAGAGTTGTGTATGGTGGAGTAATTTCAAGGAGACAGAAGGTTACAAGTGGGGTCCCACAGGGCTCAGTACTACGACCTATATTGTTTAACCTTTATATCAATGACATTGCCAGTGGATTGCAAGGGGATATTCAGTTGTTTGCAGATGATGCGAAGCTGGGAAGGATTATTAGTAATAGTGCAGATGTGGTAGCCCTGCAAGAGGATTTGCAGGGCTACCACAGGATGGGTAAATGAATGGGGATGTCAGTTTAATGCAGCAAAATGTAAGGTCTTGAGGTTTGGGAAACATCGATGGGATGCATACTCTATGGGAGGAGTTATACTGGAGGAAGTTGGGGAGACAAGAGATCTGGGGTTGATGATTGATAGAAACCTGAAGTTTAGCGGACATATTGCAAAGGTGGTGAAGGTAACACAGAGGATTGCTGCTATTATGAGAAGGACACTGACCTGCAGAGATAAGAGGGTTATCATTCCATTGTATAAGTCTCTGATCAGACCACACTTGGACTATTGTTCTCAGATTTGGTCCCCAGGATTTGAAGGGGATAAATTAACTGTGGAAAGGATACAAAGACGGATGACAAAGATGGTTTCAGGACTGTACAAGGATAGTTATGAGGATCGGCTGAGAGAATGTGGACTGCAGAGTTTGGTGGATAGAAGAAGGAGAGGCGATATGATTGAGACTTTTAAACTGTTGAGAGGTGGTTACAGGGTTGACACTGGGGAGTTCTTTCGCTTGGTTGAACAGCGCGAAGGAGTGATGACAAGTGGCCATCCCTGGAAGTTACGAAAGGAAACTGTGAGCAAGAGGGTAAGGAGTGGTTTCTTTGTGTGGAGGGTGGTTGAGCCATGGAATGCATTGCCTGATGGAGTGGTGGGAGCGAGAACGGTCAGTGAGTTTAAAGAGTGGTATGATAGACTTTGTGTTTCTCAGGGGGACCACCTCCCCTCGATGAGTCTTGACAGACTTTATGTCTTAGGAAGGACCTCCCTCGATGAGTCTTTTGACTCCTTGGAGGCCTGAATAATAATAATAATACCAAATCAGAAAAAATACTATTTATTATTTGAGCAAACAACCAGTTTTCCACCCAATGTTATGCAACCGATGAAGTTTTCTTAGAAAACTTCATCGGGTGCATAACATGAAAAGAGAAATATAAAAATACACATTATAAGAGGCAGCTATAAATTAATTTGCAAATGTATTGCTGACATTTGAAGATATTCTGGATTCCATAATATTGTTGGGCATGATCTTGTGTATGGCAAAGTTTTCAGTTGAAGAGTGACAATCAGATAGCTTGTAGCTAAGGTTAGTATTAAGATGGACCGGACTGAGGACAATATCTGTTGATTCCGAAATTCTTTTCTCCAGCTCATCATAGCATCTAAAAATGTTTTCTAATTTATTACAGATTCCTGGGTGAATAACAGAATCTTCCTCATGAAGGCTAGCAGAATTAAGAACATAGTTAGATAGTGCACTGGCTAGTTCTGCTATATGTAATGTCTCTCACATGTTCTTCCATACACAACTCAATAGATTTATCTGTCTGACCCAAAATAGCCTACATTGCAGTTACGCCAAAGACAATAAACTCCTGGATATTTTAGGCTGTTATGTTTTAGTTTATGTGTACTGAGTAAGGAACGGAGTTTGGAAAGAGGAGTAAAAGAGGTGTAGATTTTAAATTTCTTGAGAATTTTAGCTAACTTTGGTGAAATGAAGCTGATATACAGTAGAGACATAAAGCCTTTTACATCAGCACTATCTTCAGAATGGTGAGCAAGTGGATTAAAATGTAGCTTACAAACTTAGTCTGTTTAGGACAGCTATTTTTATTAAAGGTTGTAAGAAGAAACTGTAGTTCTTTGGTGATTTCTTCTTCTTCACTGAGGAAGGAAAAAGCATGTTTACCTAAAATAGAAATGATGTCAAGTATTCGGGGCAGGTAATGATGTGATTACACGTGAAAGTATCTGTTGGTATGTGTGGGTTTTCTATAAATAGAGATCTTCAGTTTTTTTGACTCATGCATGAGTTTCAAATCCAGGAATGGGAGAGAACCATTATCTTCCAATTCTGAGGTAAACTGCATTCTTGGGCATTGATTGTTGAGATGGTTCAGAAACTCAAACTCCTTTAAAGAATCTGGTCCATGATTGCAAATTAAGAAAACATCATCAATTTTGGCATACATGAGATCATGCCCGTGTGGACATGGTCAACAATACTATGCATCCAGAATGACTTTAGGTAAGAAACTGTGACTCACATGACTTCATTATGAAAGTAACTTAATAAATAATATTTTTTCTATTTTGGTATCTCTTGGCTTCTAGTTATTAAGTTTATTTAATTATATTATATAGCTGAGTAAATTCACTGCATTGCGCACGCACACACACACACACACACAAAATTCTAAAATATTTAATAATTAATAATAAAGTAACAACATAACTTACTATGAACAATAACTTCAGTAGTCTTGCTATCAAAACCTGCCTCATTTTTAGCTGTACACTTAAATGAACCACTATCTTCAGGCTGGACAAATGAAACACGTAAATTACCTAGAGGTAATAAATTATAACGTGTGTTTATCGAATCAACAGGAATATTATTTCTTTCCCAAGAAATATGTGGTAACGGAATACCCACAGATTGACAGTGAAAAACTATATCTTGTCCTTGAATTACTATCTGCTCCTTTGAAAAATTACTTAAGATTTGTGGAATTGCTAAATTGAAAAAGAAAAAAAAATGAAGCCAGTAATTTATGTTTAATTCATTTTGTTATACAGTTAATTAATTAGATATATTATAAGATTAGTAAATATTAACTGAGAATAGAGTCTTATCACATACTGTATGTATGTATGTATATAATATATATATATATATATTATATCATCATCATCATCATCAAATTCCTGCCATGTACCCTCAAGGGGTGTACAGGATATGATAGTACTACATGAAAAAAATTACATCATTATTAATTTCCTATCTACAATTTTCCTCCAAATCAGTCTGTTACTTGTCAAGACTCCAACATTATCAGATCTTATATTTCTATCATCTAAAGCACTTTGTACCGTATCAATCCTTATATATTATATACATACAGGTATCCCTCGATTAACGCGGTTAATTAATCCCTTTTGATGTTACTGCATATATCAAAATCGCGTTAATCAAATCTAATAATCAATGGTAAAGATTACAATTTGTCCATGATCGATTACTGTATTAATAATTCGTTTTATATGGTACTCTTTTAGGAAAGATAAAAAATGAATGTAAAGTAAATGTTTAATAAATACTTGAACGTACATTATTTACTGCAATTTTTTTTATCAAAAGAAGTGATCAAGAGTCGTTTGAACAGTTTTAGTTTTTTTTATTGGCATAAATTCTACAATAACAAGCAAAATGACTCTCCAGACCTCGGCAAACAAGCAATAAAACATAAAGAAAAAAACACTGCAAATATAATTCATGATGGTAAAAAATTAAGTGGATATTGAATCTAACATTATTTCATAACCGAATATAGAAACTACAAGAGTTTCATGCCAAATATATAGAAACTAAAAGTTTCGGCAGATGCAAGCATAAGCAACCTTATGGGCAACTCGTAGTAAAGTTGGAGTAAGCTCCAGATCACTTTCCTTAGTATTTTACATAATGTAAAGTACATCTCCTAGAGGACACGTATGATAAATAAGCTTTTAGCTCTCTATTTCAGTAATACATCATGGTTTATTTATTATCAGTTACAATCTAGAAATTATTGAACAAAAAAAAAAAAAAACATACTATACTGACACTGGAGGTCGCAGTATCTCTCAGATACAATTTACTTAAAATATCACAAACCTTTACATAACATGTGTTAAAACAAAATGACAGCAAAAAACAGTGCAGAATATCACTCGTAACATATGAATGCACAGCTACTAATGACTATACACTGAATTGTGTAAGAATATTTATATTAAACATTTTGCATGTATCTGTCAAATCAGATGCGAGCTCCGCAGGGTTAAAGGCGCGTTAATCAAACTTTTGCCGTGTATATCAAGGGATTGCCACAATTAATTTCGGCATGTTAATCAAATCCCTCGTTAAGCAAGTTGATCTTCTTCTTCTTCTTCTCTTCTATCTAAGATGGGTTGAGTCTTCTCTTGAGCAGGATCTTCCAGTCTTCTCCTTACTGTTTGAAAAAGTTCCTTATATGTTCTGCATCCCGAGATGTTCTTTATTAATTTCAGCCAGGTAATTCTTGGTCTTCCAGGTCTTCTTTTTTCAGTTAGAAAAGTATTGATTAGGACTTTAGGAAATCTGTCTGCATCCATGCATACAGTGTGTCCAAACCATCTCAGTTGTTGTTTTCTAATTTTTTCTATTATTGTCTTTTTATACAATAGTTCTTGTCTGACTGTGATGTTTGTTTTCTTTTCTATCCAACTTGTTCCATTTATTTTTCTTAAGCATTTCATTTCAAATGCCAGCAGTTTCTTCTCCTCTCTTTTTTTAACTGTCCATGCTTCTGCTCCATAGATGACTGTTGGTATAATTATCGCTTCACATAATTTGATTTTGGCTTGTTTAGATATCTTGTTTGTTTTCCAGATTTTCTGTAATTTTCCCATGGTGGTCCATCCTATTGCTATTCTGTGTTTGATTGTTTTGAGTTCATCTATTGTTTCTGTTAGTTTTGATCCAAGGTATATGAAGTTGTCTAACTTGTTCTATTTGTTCTCCGTTTAGGGTGGCTGAGATGATAGTTCTGTTCCTCCCTATTTTCATCACTTTTGTCTTTTGTATATCATGTCATATGTTTTACAGGTTTCATTTAGCTTGTTGATCAACTTTTGTAGTTCATTTGGAGTTCTTGCAAGAAGGACGAGATCATCTGCATATTTGATATTATTTATGTTTAAACCGTTGACATTGATTCCATGCTCATTGTCTATTGCTTTCTTTACAACTTCTTCTAGATATATGTTGAATAGGCATGGGGATAATGGGCATCCTTGCATTACTCCTTTTTGGATCTCTATGGGTTCTGTTGTGAGTGTGTCCTTTTTAATTATTGCATTTGTCTTAGAGTAATATTTTATCAGAAACTGTATTATATATTTGTCTATTGTTTTTTCTAGTAGAATTTTGAGAAGGATTTCTCTGTTGATGTTATCGAAAGCTTGTTTAAAGTCCAACAAAACAACAATATAGTTCTTTATGGTCTTCCCAGCTGAGTTCTGCTAGTTGGTGCAATGTGAAAATTTGGTCTATTGTTGAATAGTTTCCTCGGAAACCAGCTTGTTCTGTGCATATCATTTCTTCGTAGGTGTTTTTTAATCTATTTTGTATAATTCTTATAAATATTTTATAGGTGTGAGGAAGTAAATTGATTGGTCTGTAATTTCTGCAGTCTCTTTTGTCTCCTTTCTTGTATATTGGGATGATCTTTCCAGTTCTCCAGTCACCTGGGATCTCTGGGAGCAAGTTGATACCTGTATATATATATTTTTTCTCATCTGTCAGATGATAGGTTGAGTCCATATGAACACATCTTTGTTACCTATAGATCTGGCCATTTCTGTCATCTCTCTGCAGCTCAATAATTGTGGCCTTTCGTTCAAAGACTGTAGACAAGTTCATTTTAGTCTGCCTCTTAATGATCTTCCTCCAATAATTTCATTCAGGACTATATCTGGCAATCTCCAAAAGGACATTCTCTGAAGGTGTAAAAACCATCTTAATTGCTGTTTAAGAATTATAGCTATGATATGTTCCCTATAGTTTAATTCATATTAGAATTGCTTACTTGTCTTGTGTGATGAACAGTGAATCTTTTTAATTTTTCTTAAGCATTTCATTTCGAATGCTCTGATTTTCTCTATTTCTTTCTGACTGAGCCTCCATGCTGCGGTTCCATATATAGCTGTAGGTATAATGATGGTTTTCGAGGTTTTGAAATGCTGATATTTTTCCATATTTTGTTTATTTTTTTCATATAAGACCATCCTTTGTTAAGTCTGCATATTACTATTTCTGTGTTGGATTGTGAGTAATGAGACGTCCAAGATATGTATATTACTTTACTTGTTCAAGTTAAAGATTTTCTAAGTTTAAAATTTTTTCCTCATCTCTTCATATTCTCATTATGCTTAGATTGATTTTCATTACAAAAGTCATTACACAATTGGAAAAAATAAATTATTTTTTTTTTTTTTCCAATTGTGCTTTAGACACTGCAATAATAATAATATTATCTGCATATTTAATGTGGTTGATATTCAAGCCATTTATTTGTACACCTGGTTCTTCAGCAATGAATTTGCATTTCTTTAAGATAGATAGTAAATAATCTCAGGGGACCCTGTAACCCCTAGAGAGCGCGTCCCCTGGGAGACGGAAAGGGGAGCCCACCATGTGTGTGTGTGTGTGTACATGCGCGTGTGTGTGTATATGCACGTGCGTGCGTGTGTATATATATATATATGGTGGGGTGGTCCGAATATACTGAATAAGGACTCGTGGACCAACAGGGCCATAAGGGGGGAATCATCTTGATTGTAAGGGAAGCGGCACTCCCATGGACCCCTAGCTGGATCTATCCTCTCCTTCTTCTACTTTGTGGAAGACATACTTACTTTAATCTTTCCTATAAGGCCTTATCAGCCAACTCTTCTTACTTTATGACCCTTGTGCTATTAGAGTACTCGAGGGTCATGGGGTCTTTTCATTTCTGGCCTAACAACTATGTCCTCTCTATAAACCTAACTATATTTCTTCTATAATCTACTCTTTCCCCTTCAATATACCCTATTCCTCCTATGGGTTTAAATTCGGAAGAAGACTAGTTCAGAAGCCTTAAGGTAGCAGCCCTACCACTGAACTATTCCATCGTCAGGCTAGTCCCCTGACATGGAGAACATAACCATACTTGTAAGCTGACAGAAAAAGATAATCGGATTGAATCTATGGGAAACGACCATGGAATGGAAAAGGGAAAACGAAAATGGAAACGACAAAATATAATACACATAGCAAACTGGAATGTAAGAGGAATAGCATATAAAGAAATAGAATTAGACCAGTTATTAAATGAAAGAAATTTTAAAATAGCAGTATTCACTGAAACAAAAAAGAAATTAAAAGGAACTATGAGAACTGAAAATTTTAATGTGATATACAGTGGAGGCGACAGAGACCAAAGAGCACAAGCAGGAGTCATGATTTGGATTCATAACTCCCTTTCAAAACAGTTAAAACATTATAACTTATGGAATGAAAGAATAATAGAAGCTAGAATAAAAATAGATAGAGGCTATTTAACAATAATTGGTTTATATGCCCCAGAAGAAGGAAGAGAACAGGATAATATTGATTTTTATAATCAGCTACAAAACATATATAATAAAATAAATAAAAATGATTACATAATTTTAGCAGGAGACTTAAATGCAAGAATTGGAAACACGAAAATTAATAATAATATAGGAATACATGGAGAACACACTCTAAACAGAAATGGTAAAAAATTAATTGACTTTGTAGTTTATAATAACCTAAAAATAATGAATTCCTTCTATAAACATAAAGACATACGTAAATATACTTGGGCAGCAAGAGGATGGAAATCGATATTAGATTACCTCATATTAAATGAAAAGACATCAAAATTTTCACTAGATGTTAGAGTTCACAGAGGATATGAAATAAGCAGTGACCACTTCCTTGTTAAAATAAAATTAAGATTACCACCTAAATGGCTACAAGTAACAAGAACAGAAAGAAAAATTGAAACATTTGTTTATAAAACTAGACTATTGAATGACACAAATGTACAATGGCTATATGAACAAAGAATTAACCAGTATCTAGATAAAATAAAACAAAATGAAGAAATAGAAATAGAATGGCTTAATAAAAAACGAAACTAAATGAAGCAGCAAATGAAAGCTTAGGAAAGACTAAAAAATTCAATAAAAGAAAAAACTGAAGATCTGGGATGATACAATCAAAGAAATAATCAAAAAGAAAAAAGAAGCCTATCACAAATGGTTAAGCAGTAAAAGATTAGAAGATGAAATAGAATATAAAAGAATAAGAGCCATAGCTAAAAGAGAAGTCAGAAAAAGACATAGAGAATCATGGAATAAATTTGTTTCTAATTTAGAACATGATTTATATAAAATAAGACCCAATGTATATAAGATTTTGAAACACCTAAATGCAGATACCAAAAGAAAACATAAAATTAAACACTGAATTGAAATTAGAAGAATTTCTAAATTACTACACAGAACTGTGGACAGACAAATATTTTAAAAAAGACAACTGGCAAACAATTAACGAAAATGAAAAGGAAATAACTGAAGAAGAATTAGAAATCAGCCTGAAAGAAAGAAGAAACGGAAAATCACCTGGAGAAGATAAGCTAGGTTCAGAACTTTATAAATACGCAGGAACAAGATTCAAAGGAAGACTCCTATTATTTTTAAATAAAATTTACTCAACTGGTATCCCCCCAATAGAATGGAAAAAAGCAATTGTGATTCCTATCTTTAAGAAAGGTAATAGAGATGACCCTAAAAACTATAGAGGTATCAGTATACTAAATTCATGTTACAAAATATATAGCAGAATCTTAAATAACAAACTAATGAAATATTCCGAAAACTTTATTCTAGAGGAACAAAATGGATTTAGAAAAGGACAATCATGTATAGACCCAGCCTTCTGCCTAAAATTAATAATAGAGAAAAGAAGAGAATATAATTTAGAAACACATATTGCATTTATTGACTTTGAAAAAGCATTTGACAAAGTTAAAAGAAACATTATTTAACATATTAAAAGAAAGACAAATATCAAATAATATCCTAAAAGCTGTCACAAGTATATATGAAAATAATCAAATACAAATAAGATTAAATCATGAGCTATCATATACAAGAGAGATAAACCAAGGGGTCCGACAGGGATGTCCCCTCTCAGCAACTCTTTTTAATATCTACTTAAATGAAATAATAATAAAATGGAGTAAAAATTTATATCAAGGAATTAAACTTTCACCTACGGTTAACTTAAACACTCTCCTCTTTGCAGACGACCAAATAATAATTACAAATTCTGAAGATAACTTACAGAAAGCTATTTTAAATCTAAATGAGATATCCAAAGATTATGGTATGATAATATCAACGGAAAAATCAAAAACTATGGCCTTTAAAGGACAAGAGCCAGCAAGAACTAAAATAGTATTAGATAACAAGATCTTAGAACAGGTGAATTCATTTAACTACCTAGGATGTATGATCACTTATGAAAATGAAAAAGATATAAACATAAAAATTACAAAATATTTAAAAATAACAGGAGTAATTAACTCTATATTTAAACCAAACCTAGTTCAAAAGCAAACCAGGCTAAAAGTATACAATACATTAGCCCTACTGGTCTTAATGTATGGAAGTGAAATCTGGACAACAAAACAAAAAGACAAACAAAGATTAACAACAGCAGAAATGAAGTTTATGAGAAAAACTGCAAAGTATACCCTATTTGATCACAAAAGAAATGAAGATATTATGAAAGAATTAAACCAAGAACCAGTAATAGAAAAACTTAAAAAATATAAACATAAATGGATGGAACACATTCAAAGAATGAAAACAGAAAGATTACCAAAACAAGCCTTAAAGTACAAGCCATTAGGAAAAAGAAAACCAGGACGTCCTCTTAAACGATTCAACAATGACTTCTAAGGCCGGAACAGGCCATGCTAGGCCTAAATCCTTGATACGTATGATGATGATGATGATGATGATGATAGTAAATAAATTTGGTGAGAGTGAAAAACCCTGCATAACTCCATTTTCTACTTTGAATTTGTTTTTATTTTATTAAATGTGACAGTTGTTTTGGTATCTTTATAATAATTCATAATAAAGGTTTGTAGTTCTGAATCTAAGATCACAGATTTTAACATGTTTATCATTTTGTTCTGTCAATATAATCAAATGCTTATGTGAAATCAATAAAACTTCAGTATACAGATAAGCTATACATTTTAATGAATACATTTTAAGAATGGCAGGGTTGGAGGAGTCTTCAGTTAGAATTAAAATTGGTGGAAGAAATATTAATAATTTGAGGTATGCAGATGATACCACCTTGCCAACAGAATGCAAAGAAGATTTGGAGGAACTTATTATGAAAGTTAAAGAAGAAAGTGCTAAATATGGTATTAAACTTAACCTCAAAAAGATAAAAGTTATGGCAACATGTAAACTTAATGATTTTGAAGTAGATGGGGAGAAAACGGAAGCAGCTAACAATTTTGTACTCATAGGATCCTGAATTGATAAAGATGGTTATTGTACTGAAGAAGTTAGATTATTACTCGGAACGAAAGCAATGACAAATTTAAGCAAGATCTTTAAAGATAAAGATATTAGCCTTGCAACAAAAATCAGAATTGTGAAAGTAATGGTATTCCCTGTGGTTCTGTATGGATGTGAAAGTTGGATCCTGAGAAAGAATGAAAGAAGGAAGAAAGATGCATTTAAATTATGAGTTTGGAGATGCTTACTAAAAATACCATGGATTGCAAAGCAAACCAATAAATCAGTGACAGACAGAATAAAGCCAGATTGCTCCTCCCTCAAAGCTATGATCATCATGCAAAAATTGTCACACTTCGGACATATTATGCGAGCAAATTACAGTCTGGAAAAGATGATGATGTTTGCTAAAGTTGATGGAAGCATGAGAAGAGGAAGACCAAGAATTAGATGGGTGGATGGAGTTCAAGAAGCAACTGGAATGCACTTGGAAATTCTGAAAGATATGGCCAGAGAAGATCTGAATGGAGAATGTATGTTCATAGCACGAGGAGTCGAAAACAACTCGATGGAACATAACAACAACAACAACAATATAGGTAAGCTGTGTATGTCCGGTACTTTCAGCTTGTGAAAACATGGTCTATAGTAGACCTTCAGGTCTGAAGCCTGCTGCATCTTCTCCCATTGTCTCATTCATTAAAGACTTGATTGTATTTTGAATAATGGGTTTGAAGATTTTGTAGCTATGATTAGTAATCCTATGGGTCTATAATTTTCACACCTTCGTTTTAATTCCTTTTTGACTAGAATGCCAATGTAATTGTTTGTCAATGCCTCCCATGATAGCTGCCATTAAGTAATTAGCTTTGATTTTATAAAATGTCTGTAGTCTGTATATGGTACTGCCAAACAGTATGGAGAAAGTATGAGCTAATTTAGCAGCTGCAGTCTTATTTCCCTTAATTCAACATGGCAGGGAATCCAGCACAGCAGAACATCAAAATTAAGAATTTTCATTTGTACAACAGGTGTAACACCTCACACAGCACTGAATGTAGATTATACATAGGAAAGGAGAGAGCTTGTAGAGAGCACAAAGAATCTGTGCAAATTACAAACTTTTGGTAGCAGTTTTCTTTTATAAGCAAAAATGCAAGCTAAATGGCATACAACTCTAATATATAATTACTGCAATCAGGTGATTTAATTTGCATTAAACAATGGCAGTTAGACAAGTATGAGATCATCTACGGCAAGATACCTCTGGTCAAGAGCAATAGGTCAATAATAATAATTATTATTATTATATGGGCACCTCCATGGAGTCTGAACACACATCACTGGAGACCCAATCTATCCACACAATCAATCATCCCATGCCTTGAACCCATTAACAGACAAACTCACAACTGATTTTGGGAACCCATTTCAATCAATTACCACTCTCCAAGCAAAAAATCGAGTCCTCACATCCCTACTGACCACACCTTCATTCAACTTCAAGGGATGACCCTGGTTTAGTTATGTTTACTTATGTGCTATAACAAGATGACAAATACCTTGGACAGGGGAGATACATATACAGTGGTGTACTTAGACTTTGCAAAGGCTTTTGATAGACTACCACATGACAAGCTCTTAAATAAATTGAAACAGATAGGATTGGATAACAGATTTCTGAGCTGGATCAGTGACTAGCTGTTGGATAGGTATCAGAAAGTTGTATATGGGGGTGCGGTATCCCGAAAGAGAAAGGTCACTAGTTGAGTGCAGCAGCGGTCAGTTTTTGAGTCATTGTTGTTCAATTTGTATGTTAATTATATTGGGTTGGGTTTAACTAGTGATATCCAGCTGTTTGTAGATGATGAAAAACTGAGAAGAGCAATGTAGAGTGAAGTTGATGTTATTGCCTTACAAGTGGACTTGAATATATTGCATGAATGGGCAGGTAAGTGGAACTATCAGTTCAATGTTGCAAAGTGTAAGGTTTTGAGATTTGGTAAGCAACGATGGGATACAAAGTATACACTTGGTGGGAAAACTTTAATGGAAGTAGAGGAGATGAGAGATCTAGGAGTGATGGTGGACAACAACCTGAAATTCAGGGCACACATTGCACAAGTTGTGAAGACATCACATTGGATAATGGCAATGATGCAGAGGATCCTGACATGCAAAAATAGAGTGGTTATGATGCAATTTTATAAGGCCTTGATCAGGCCTCACATAGATTGTGCACAGATTTGGTTGCCAAGTTTTCATAGTGATGAGGATATGATGGAAAGGGTCCAGAGAAAATTCACAAAGGTGGTCAGTGGTCTTTGGAATGTGGAGTAAGTACAAAGACAGATTGAGAGAATGTAAGTTGCAGAGCCTTGTGAATAGGAGGAAGGTGAGGGGGATATCATTGAGACATATAAGTTAGTCAGGGGTTGTTATGGGTCGATATGGAAGAGATTTTACATAGAATGGGTGAGGGGAGTAGAACAAGAGGTCATTGCTGGAAACTCTATAAGGAGGGTGTTAACAGAGAAATGAGGAGTAGGTTCTTTGCATGGAGAGTGGCTGGTGAATGGAATACATTGCCTGAGTGTGTTGTGGGTTTAGACACATTGAATCACTTTAAAGCACGGTTGGATGAGCATTGTGTGCAATAGTGTGTACCTCCCACGATGAGTCTCTGAATCCATGGAGGTCAAATGTTAATAATAATAATAATAACAATAATAATAATAATAATAATAATAATGACCTATTATTCTGGTCCCTCTAGGAAAGTGCTCAAATCCCCCTCTTTTTCTTCTATCAGCCAACTTTTGCAATCCACACACACCTTCAATCTATCCTCATAGGGAATATTACACAGGCTATTTACCCTCCTCTGAATCCTCTCCACTGCTTCTTCATCATCCCAAGAAAACCAGGGGGGGGGGGGCAGACTTGAGCACAGTAATCCAGATGTTAACATATCAAGGCCTTATAAAGAGGAATGATAACTTCCTTATCTCCTTTTTAATGTGTTTTTCAATAGCCTTATTAGCTATTGAAATGTGTTTCCTTTTTAATGTGTTTTTCAATACCCTTATTAGCTATTGTCTACCACCACCCCCTAAATCTCTAGCTTCATCTATTTACTGGAGTACAGTGCGATCAATCTGATACACAGATTGTAATGTTTATCCCAAGATGCATAACTCTACATTTCTCGACATTCAACTGATACCCATTAACTTTTTCCCATATTGAGAGCCTATTTTAATTGTCCTCCAAGCTATCCACATCGCCTTCATTAATTATTACTCTACCTAATTTTGCATCATCAGCAAACAAATGAATATTTCCTATATCATTTATGTACAAATTAAACAGCAATGATCTCAGTACTGAATCTTGTGGCACAATACTAGTCACCTGTTTTCGCCTCAATTCTGCCTCTCCATATAACACTTTTTTGATATCTGTCCAGCAGCTACCCATTTATCCCCTTAACTAGTGTCATATCCATCCCAATTTGTTCTAAATGTTCAATTCTTAATTTGTTCACTGCCCAGACTGGTTTCAACCTTTATTGAGGTCTCATCAGTTGGAGCTAGACCCAGAAGTGATATTTCCATATATGAGCTGCCAAACGTTGTCACCCTTTATTGACCTCTGCATTACTTCAACCTTGGTATCACT
The DNA here is from genome assembly GCF_054136105.1 of Typopeltis vanoorti. Lineage (NCBI taxonomy): Eukaryota > Metazoa > Arthropoda > Arachnida > Uropygi > Thelyphonidae > Typopeltis > Typopeltis vanoorti. The sequence goes on from NC_143556.1 coordinate 60,972,625, forward strand.
TCTGGATCTGGCTCCCACTAATGAGACCTCAATAAAGGTCAAAACCGGTCTGGGTAGTGATCCTTCCCCAAATGCATAGCATTATATATTATTATTATTATTACTCTGATATCTCACATAATATGCTTTGGCCCAAGCATCCTTAAATGCTATTAAGTGGGGTATCTATGAAATACCCTAAGCTATATGATATAATCACGTAATCACAAGAAAGATATTTATTTAACCAAATATTTCGGTCTGGAAATAGCAGACCGAAATATTTGGTTAAATAAATATCTTTCTTGTGATTACGTGATTATATCATTCAGTCTTATGTCGCAAGTATCCTTAAAACAACAAACCCTAAGCTATGTTTTGAATTTTTTTGGCTGCCTGGTGTTCTGGATTCCACAAAGGCTTTAGACAGAGTAGAAACTAGGGGAGGCTTGTGCATAGGCACTGTGGAACTGCAGCACCCCCAATTTTTCTAGATATATAAATATATTAATTAATTTTTTTACATTTGCTTGTAATATTTAATTTTATCATCAACAATCCCATACAATTATCTTATTTTGTAAAAAAGAATAATAAAAATCCATCTTGTAGCACTTAGGAGGGCAAAGGATGCTAACGGCACTGCGTTTTCCACAGTGTCATATTGCTATGTGTGCAAGCATATGCATGTCATAGTGAGATGCTAGCTATTAGCGTAATGCAGCACTGTCTGCCGCACAGTTCCACTGTTGTTTATATACAGTTTACACCAGTAGTAGAGTGTTCGTAGTGCTTATCATGTTTTTTCTTTAAATATTTGGACATTACAATTAAAGACATAACATTTTTTATAGTAATTTTTTGAATTATACTAAACTGTATAATTTTATTGATAATAAACAATATTTTTTCATTAAACAAAACAAGAAGAATATATTTTATTTTTAAGTAATTTTGAATTATACAAAAAACTGTATCATTTTATCGCTAATAAACAATATCTTTTTTGTGTTTAATTTTATTTTAAATTTTTACCATAATTTTGATATTTTATCCAAAAACGCATACACTGTACTTAAAGTGTGTATGTATATTTCGAAAGTTGCAGCACCCCCCCCCCCCCCCACGATTTCAAGCCACGAGCTGCCACTGGTAGAAACTGAAACTTCTTGGAATGGAGCCTATTGCTGAACTGGACAGTATAGTTTGTTACATACTTTACTACTTTGTTTATAGGTGTTTGATTAACTGTATCAGCATTAAATTTTGCATGATGGGAAAAAGTGTTCCAGTCTGCCTGGTCCTTTTTCCATATGGGCATCCATGTAGGTGAACACAGTTTCAGTGTTTCAGTAAAGACACTGTGCAAATAACAGGAAAGTGATCACTTTTTATATGTTCTCTTCGATGTCCCATGTGAGCAGTGGAAGAATGGAAGGGGAGCAGACTGTAACATCAATTGCTGAATATGAGAGAGCAGGCATTGAAAGAAAATATTGAGTCTATTATTCAAAAGGTAGAGGTCATTATTGTCAAGGATTCTTTCAATGATTCGACTTTGTCTATTTGTGTTGGCACTACTCCACAGAGTATTGTGACCATTAACACGTTCGCTGCCACGCTACTTTGGCATGGTCTGTTCCCCTACGCCGAGCAGTTTTACTTCTTCAAGGTCAGTACGATAATCTCGTTACCGGAGGTAAACGTCCTACGAGTATACTCATAGTTGGCTTGTACAGAGCATATACGGTCTATGAGAATACACAGTTTTGATGCTAGCCCCACAAGCCAAGAATTTTCACTTCTTCAAGGTCACTACAATAATCTCGTTCCCGGTGGTAAGCGTCACACGAGTATACTCGTAGCTGGCTTGTGAAGCAGGTTTACCCACTACGAGTATACTCGTAGTTGGCAGCGAACGTGTTAAAGCTACCCATCAGAAATATAGGTTCAGGCAGTTGCAAGATAAGTTTATAAGGATCAGTTTCATTGAACTCAGCACTTGACGGGTAAATATTTTGAACATACTGTAATAAGAAATCCCATGCATAGGCAAAGTGCTACTGCTTCTAGAGCAGCATTAAGTTGGACATGATGGAAAGGATATGACTGGCCACTAGGAGAGCTACTCCTCCATGAGCAGGACCACCTCCAGTTCTGTCCTTGCATACAACAGTGAAATTCCTTAAGTTAAGGTCCTTATTTTTGTTTGTTTTGGCTTTATAGACTTGACTGGTTTTCAGAAGGTTAAGGGCTTGTCTTCGTCAGCTTTATATTTATCAACTGTTTTTAGGAAGTATGGATAGCCAGTGTCCATCTCTTCCTCTGGTAAAATATTCAATATGTTTGATGAGTTAGGGTCAGTTGGTAAGTTTAATTTACTTTCAGTGGATACCAAAGTATCCACATTTTTGGTGGGGATGTCTAGTAGTTTATCTTTAAGTAATATCGTTGCATTAATTTTTTGACAAGTGAGTTCTCATAGAATGGAACCATTTTTGGAGTTGTCTCTGGAGTAAAACCATAGATCATGTTATTGATGCACTCAACAGAGAAATACTCACGATCATAAAGTTCAAGTATAGTGAAATTATCAGATGGTGGAATAGAGTATTAATCAACTAGTGAGCTTGCCTGCGAGGGTAAATGGTGTTGCAGTAAGTCTCTCACCTCATGATAAGGGGTCAGGATCCAAGGCTCTAGTGATGATATAATGTCCAGGATAGCCTTGTCATTCCACTCCCAAGCACTGTCATTGCTTGCTGGTCAGTGGGCATACATGTGTGGCTAGGTGGTGGGCGAGGTGCTCTGGTGCCAAACTAAAAACTCCAGCCAAGTACTAATACTGTAGATACAGCATTTGGTAACAAAAGTAAGAAACAAAGTATATATATGATACTAGTATAAAGGTGCCAGTGTTTTTGATCATCTGTGCAATAGCTTCAATAGGGAAAATGTCACTGTTCTTTAGGCGATACTGTGTCTTGCACAGTAGTGCAAGACTACCAGTATCGCCTTTCCCAGATGTACTAGGGTTGCACTACATGGCAAACACACAGTGGCAGGGTGTTGGATTCCGGTGCTGGTGGTGGTCTGGAAGAAAGGATAGTTAAAAAGACTCAGGAGAAGCAGATCAAAAAGTACAGGAAGAAAATAAAGCAAAAGAGGTAGAATGGAAAGGGCCAGTACTGGGAGGTCCCTTCCACTATAAACAGGTACCCATACAAAGGTGGGAAGGGAGGGGGTGAAGGGAGTTTTGATCTTGAGCCACTTATGATATGCATTTTTTTTTTTTTCATTGACTGTCTTTTCATAGATATTTGGAACCTGATATTGGGATTTTTTTTACTTATTACACTAGATATTTCTTATTATTTTTTTTTTTTACAAAAAAAAAAAATAAGAAGAAATATCTAGTGCAACCTTCATTCCTTTTCTCAAAAGAGAATAATAGACATAGCAAGTTAATACAACTGAATGGGAAAAGTAAGGATATTTTGAGCCACAGTAGTTTGAAAAGAAGTAATTCAGGATTTGGCATTTCTGAACTGTAGCAACCATTGTGACCAGATTAGGTTAATAACTTGTATGGTTTAGTGTTAGGAAGGAACATGCAGTGTCAGGCAAAAGACTTGCAGACATGTCTCTTGCATGGAGCAAACATAGTCTCTCTTCAGTGCATAAATAAATGGAGCTTCTACATCCCACTATATGCAGATTGCACTCAAGAATAATCTAGCTGAGTAGGTAGCAGCCAGATTATTTGCTAGCAGGTTGGGAGACCTCTTACATTGCCATCAGGTATGGTCTGTACTGTCTAGTAACCAGCCTGCGGAATTACTTTACTATTTTATCCTGAATGAGGTGTTCCAAGGTCCCAACAATATGTTTCACATGAATTTGTAGAGATTCAATCGCACTGCATATATTATTATTATTATTATCATTATTATCCCAAGACCCCAGGGAGTCAAAGACTCATCTAGGAGGTCCTTTTGTCATACACACAGCTCGTCATACCATGCCTAAAACACACTCAAATTCTCTGTAGTCACCACACTCTCAGGAAAGGCATTTCAGTCATTTACAACTCTGCATGCAAAAAAATCTGCTTCTCACACCCACCTTATACAACTTCCAGGGATGTCCTCCCCTGATCTCCCACCATTTGCTGTAAACCTCTCCAACATTGATCCTATAACAACCCCTTTACTAAATTGTAGGTCTATATCATATCCTCCCCCCCCCCCCCACACACACACTCTTCCTTCTATCCACTAGACACTGTAAATTGCATCTTCTCAACCTTTCTTTATATTCTACATTCCAGAGATAAGAAACTACCTTAGTAAGTCGCCTCTGAACCCTTTCCAACATCTTTTGATCTTTTGAAAATCAGGTGAGTTTTGGTTTTCTTTTGAAAACCAAATCTGTGCACAATAGTCCATGTGTAGTCTAATCAAAGCATTATACAATGGAACAAGAATCTCCTTACTTCTACAACTTGGCATCCTCTGCATCATTCCAGAATTCTTTGTGTTATTCTCACAATTTTGGCAATATGTCCCCTAAATTTCAGTTCCTTATTCACTATCACATCAAGATCTTTTATTTCCTCTGCCTCCAACAACATATCCCCACAAAACATAAATTCTACATCCCATCTTTGTTTCCAAAATTTTAAAACCTTACATTTTGCGATATTGAACTTCTACCTCCATTTCTGTGCCCATTCACTCAATTTATTCAAGTAAGGCCACAACATCTTCTCTACCCTTCATAGTTCATCCCAACTTTGCATCACCTGCAAACAACTGAATATCCATTGCAATCTAAGTAATATCATTAACATACAGGTTAAACAGCACAGGCCCTAAAACAGACCCCCGAAGCATGCCACTATTGACTTTCCTCTTCATGGATATTGCTCCCCCATACACAACTTGCTGATACCTATCAGATACCCAGTCTCCGATCCAATACACTAATTCTCTGGAGATTCTCTGATATCATATATTATTATTATTATTATTATTATTATTATTATTAAACAAGACCTCATGGAGTCAAAGACTCATCTAGGAGGTCCTTTTATCTCACACACATCTCATCATACTGGGTCTTAAACACATTCAAACTCCTTGCAGACACCACACTCTCAGGCAAGGCATTCCAATCATTCACAACTCTGCACGAAAAAAACCTGCCTCTCACTCCCCTACTCACACCCTCTTTATACAGTTTCCAGGGATGACCTCTGGTTCTCCCCTGATCTCCCACTATTCGCTGCAGAACTTCTCCACCATTGATCCTATAGCAACCCCTTACCAACTTGTAGGTCTCTATCATATCTCCCCTCTTCCTTCTCTCCACTAGTCTCTGCAAATTACATCTTTTCAATCTTTCCTCATACTCGACATTCCAGAGGTCAGAAACTACCTTAGTCAGTCGCCTTTGGACCCTTTCCAACATCTCTTCATCCTTCTGAAAACCAGGTGACCAAATCTGGGAACAACAGTCCATGTGTGGCCTAATCAAAGCCTTATACAATGGAACAAGAATCTCCCTACTTCTACACGTCAGTGTCCTCCTCATCATTCCCAGAAGTCTTTGTGTTGTCTTCACAATTTTGGTGATGTGACCCCTAAATTTTAGATCCTTATCCACTATCACTCCCAGATCTCTTATTTCCTCTACTTCCAACAATATATTCTTACCAAGCATAAATTCTGCATCCCATCTTTGTTTTCCAAATTTTAAAACCTTACATTTTGCAACATTGAACTCACACCCCCATTTGCTTGCCCAATCACTCAATTTATTCAAGTCTTCTTGCAAGGCCACAACATCTTCACTACTCTTTATGGTTCGTCCCAACTTTGCATCATCTGCAAACAACTGAATATCTCCATCCAAATCTTTGCCAATATCATTAATATACAAGTTAAATAGTAATGGCCCTAAAACAGATCCCTGAGGCACTCCACTAGTGACTTTCCTTTTCCTGGATATTGCACCCCCATACACAACTTGTTGATACCTATCAGATAGCCAGTCTCCAATCCAATGCACTAATCTAATATCCAACCCCATCTGCTCTAGTTTGACTGTCAACTTATCATGAGGCACTCTATCAAAAGCTTTTGCGAAATCCAAGTATATTACTGTGTATCCTTCTCCTCTGTCCAAGGAAGCAGTCACTTTATTGTAATAAGTAAGTAGATTACTAAAACACGACCTCCCTTTAGCAAATCCATGCTGTCCATCAAAGATTATACCATTGTTGTCAACCCAACTCTGGATTCTAGTTCTCACAAGCTTCTCCAACAACTTAACCACAACACCCGACACACAGATAGGCCTATAGTTTGATGCTTGAGTTCGATCACCTCCTTTATAAAGTGGCACAATCTTGCCCTCCTTCCACTCTTTAGGGACTTGACCAAGTGCAAGACTCGTATTAAAAAAATATGTCAAGGCAGGTGTCAACTCTCTGGCACATTCCTTCAGAATACGCGGTGATATATTATCAAGTCCCACAGCCTTATTTACATCTAGTTTACTCAACTCCCCAAACACCTCTTGCTCACTTACAGTCAGTCTCTCCTCCCCATCATCAACTGCTCTTAATCTCTCCATGAAGTCACATTCACAAGATTGAAAGATCTTTATGAACTGCTCATTAAGTATCTCCACCACACATTCTGCAACAGCTGTCTTTATACCATTTCCTCCAATCAATGTCATCCTTCCATAATCATTCTTTCTTTTGCTGGCTACATATCGAAAGAACTCCCTAGGATTCTTTTTAGCTTCATTAGCTAACTGCTGTTCATACCTCTCTTTAGCTACTCTCACCAACCAAGTCACTCTCCTTGCCTGGTCTTTGTAGAATTCATGAAATTGGTTACTTCCACTTCTCTTATGCTGCCTCCACAATGCCCTTTTTCTCTGTATTGCATGCTTAATCTCTTTATTCATCCATCTCACACCTAACTTATTTAACCTTCTCACCCGTGGTATACATTTAGACATTGCATCCACTAAATATTTTTTTGAAAATCCCCCAAGCTGCATCGATCTCTTTTCCAGCTAACTCCTCATTCCATGCTACACCTGCAAACTGTCTCCTGAGCTCTTCATAATCACCCCCCTTGTAGTTCCACATATACCCTTTTTTCACAGGGGTCCTTGCACTGCTGGCAACCACCCAAGTAATCACCTCATGGTCACTTTCACCAATTGGTGGATGATTTGATACCTCATTGATAATTACATCCTCCGATGAGATGACCAAATCCAAGACCCTTAATCCTCTTGTGCCCTCTGTTACATACTGTCTGAGGTAGTTATCCCTCAAAAACTCAAGAAACTCATTTTCTTTACTTCCAGTTGCTATCTCTTCATTCCAGTCTATATTGCCATAATTAAAATCACCCATAATGATCACCCTTTTCTTATTTGCTTGGCTTATTTGACTATACATTTCACTATCACCACCATCCACATTACCAGGTCTATAACAACATCCCACCAAGTATTTGATTCTATTCACCTCTATCTCACACCATACTGCCTCAAAACCACTGGCCAATATCATGCACTTGATCAATGATTTCTGGTGTTGTTATACTTTTTGGACGTCATCACATGGATCATCATCAAAGCTGGTACAGCCATGTATAAACTCGGCAGCCCATTTCTTAATTATCAAAAATGAAGGAAAAGAGTGCCCATAAACTTTTATGAACTTCGAATGAATTTCTTTTGGCATTAAACCTTCTTTTACAAATAATTTTATTACCGCACAATACTCAATTTTATCCATTTCAAGGGATAGAGACAAAACTTTTGCTTCAGACAGCTTTATAAAACAAACCACTTGATAGAATTACTTGCAATTTCACATGGATGCTTATGACAGATGTACCAACTTAGAAAACAAAATCTTGACGATAGTGCTGCCATCTATGGTCGAGGCCAAGAACTTTTCAGATGATCCTCGTAGTTGCATGGATATGAGGGTGGCTAACCAAAATATGTCTGATGTTAATATTTGGATGGGCAAGAAGTAAGAAATATAATGCAACCAATGGTGACTACAGGACAATGTTCTTGGTCCATTACTGCCTTTTTATTTATTTATTTTTATATCACCACACAAAAAAAGTTGCGAAACACATACAAATCATGTGCACTATAGATTTTGTATACTACTGGTGATACCAGAAAAGGATGGAAAGGAGAATCTGACCACCAATGATGCCAAGATGAGAAGTGATAAGGAAGACTATGATAAGGAATCCTTGAAAGAGTATCTATATAGTAGGCAGTGACAGACAATATATGGTTGGTTCAATGTTGCCAATTGTATTTTATGTTGTATGGATTTCAAATGGCTTTATTTTGGTAAGACTCTGCTGCAGGAAATTAATGAAACTAGGAATCTTACAGTGACAACAGACACAGAGATGAAATTTATTATTATTATTATTCAGGCCTCCATGGAGTCAAAAGCCTCATTATGGGAGGTCCTTCTTAGGAAACATAAAGTCTATCATACCGCTTCTTGAACTCATTGACCGTTCTTGCTCTAGCCACTCTCTCTCTCTGGCAATGTATTCCACACTTCAACCACCCTCAAGGCAAAAGAAACCACTTCTCACCCTCTTGCTCACAGCTTCCTTTTAAACTGTAGAGAGGCAGTAACCCAGTAACTTCCTCTCAACAGTTTAAAAGTATTGATCATATCACCTCTCCTTCTTCTATCCACCAAACACCGCAGTCCACATTCCCTCAGTCGATCCTCGTAACTGACATTGTACAGTAATGAAACCATCTTTGTTATCTGCCTCTGTTCCCATTCCACAGTTAATTTATCCCCTTCAAATCCTGGGGACCAAACCTGAGAACAATAGTCTGTGGTATGATCAGAGTCTTATACAATGGAATGATAACTCTTTTATCTCTGCAGGTCAGCATCCTTCTCGGTATTGCAGAAATCCTCTGGGTTATCTTCACCACCTTTGGAATATGCTCCCTGAATTTCTGTTTTCTATCAATCATCACCCCAAGATCTCTTGTCTCCCCTACTTCCTCCAGTATAGCTCCTTCAATCGAGTATACATCCTCTCATCGATAAATCCCAAACATCAAGACTTTACATTTTGTTGCATTAAACCACCCCAATTCATTTGCCCATCTGTCTAGATTATTCAAAATCCTCTTGCAGGGTTGCCATATCTGCACGATTACTAATTACCCTTCCCAGCTTCACATCATCCGCAAACAACTGAATATCCCCTTGCAATCCATTGACAACATCATTGATATAAAGGTTGAACAATACAGGTCCCAGTACTGAGCCCTGTGGAACCCAGCTTGTAACCTTCTGCTTCCTTGATATTGCCCCACCATACACAACTCCCTTATACCTATCAGACAGCCAATACTGAATCCATTTGACTAACCCAACATTTAAACCCATGTGCTGCAACTTAAATATCAGCTTATTATGTGGCACCCTGTCAAATGCCTTTCCAAAATTCCAAAAAATGGCAGCATATACCTTTACCTCATCAACTGCTCTTGACACTTTATTATAAAAGGTAATCATGTTACTAAAGCAAGAGCACCCCCTTAATATATCCATGTTGATTCTCACAGATAACATTACCCTCATCTGTCCAACGCTATATATCGTCCCTCACTAATTTCTCCAAGATCTTAACAACTACTGATGACACACAAACTGGCCTATAGTTAGACACATCCAGTCTGCTACCGCCCTTGTGCAGTGGCTCTATCTTACCTTCCTTCCATTCCTTGGGAGGAAGGTAAGATATTTCCTCCAATCCTTTCCTGCAGCCAGACTTTTATTGAAGAGCCAGGCCAACGAAGTTGTCAGTTCTTTAGCACATTCTCTCAAAATCGTGGTGAAATACCATCCATTCTCTCAGCTTTACTGATATCCAGAGTACTCAGTATTTGGAACACACTTTCCTACTGCACCTCTAAACCCTGAACCTGCCCTATCCTTCAGGTATTAAAACCTTCTTCTCTAGGATTTAACAACTTCATTTAACAACTCCACTATGTCCTCTGCATCACTCTATTCCAATTTATCCTGCAATGTCATTCTTCCACAATCATTTCTCCTCCTACTAGCCAAAAAGGTAAAAAATTCCCTAAGCTTTTCTTTGGATCTGTGCCAATCAATTCTCATATTCCACTTTTCCTTCCTCACCATACTGATCACTCTCCTGGCCTGCATCTTATATTCTTTGTGTATCTGTCCTCCATCCCTCTCCTTATATCTTTTCCATAATCTCTTTTTCACCTGCAGTTCCTGTTTGATATTGTTTGTCATCCACTTTACACCAAATTTTGTCTGCTTCTTCACTCATGGAATGCAGCTTACTATTGCTGCTAACAAATATTCCTTCACAATTTCCTAAGCACTAATGATATCCTGGCTTTCCAATTCTGCCCTCCAAAGAACTGCTCCTAGTTGATACCTAAGACTATTATAATCACTGCCTTATAATTCCACGTACGTTCCCTTTTCTTTGATACACCTGCATGTCTATTCATCTTCCAAGTCAAAACTAAATGGTCACTTTCTCGAACTGGGGAAGAGATGTCATCTCACTTATTATCATTTCTTCTGATGCTATGACCAAATCCAAAACTCTTGAACCTCATGTTCCTTCTATTACATGTTACCTAAGACATTTGTCCCTGAATAATTTTAGAAATTCCATCCCTTATTACTACATGCATTTTCCTCTTCCCAGCTTATACTGCTGTAGTTAAAATCTCCCATTTCAATCATTCTTCTTGCACTTGCCAAGCTCAACTGCCTAAACATCTCTTGCTCTTCACCCTCTGTGCTCCTTGGTTTGTAGCAACACCCCACTAAATATCCTGTCTTGACCACTTCTACTTGACACCATATGCTTTCGAAACTATTAGTGTGACTGGCTTCCAAAGTCCCCACTCTTAGAGGACATAAGTCATCACTTATCATAAGCAGTACTCCACCACCATGTTTTCCTTTCCTATCCTGCCGAAAAATGCTGTACCCTACTACTTCAATTCCTGTTATTATATCATCCTCCATCAACCACGTCTCAGAGATCCCAATAATCTTTAGCCAGGCTGATGCTATCAGCACCACCAATTCATCTCCTTTATTTTGGATACTCCTGGCATTAGTATAAAGCATAAAAATATTGTGATTCCATTATACTTCTATATGAGTGCAATGATTTTGAGGGAATTATGCCTTTCTGAATCCTATCTAGAATACCAAGAACATGCATAAGGGCTTTTTTTTTTTTTTTTTTTTTGGTGTGGGTGATTCAAACATAGCTCTTTCCAAAGTGCATATGTTGTTATTCTGACACTACAGAGATTCTATTGGATACTGAAGTAGAAATTGAGGGACTGACAACTATCGTGTAGATTTAATACGGCTATATTTTCCTTCTTTACAAATGCCTTGATATGACAGTATTATCCTTCTTTACAATAACTTGATATAATTTCATTATGTATCTTTGCAGGCTGGATACAATGGAATCATTATCACTATGCTCATCACAGTATATGCCAGCTCAATATTGTATACACGTTGCCATAGCAGATGTTATTATTCTTACTTCATTACAGAGATAAGAAAGAATTGATAGGAATAATAACAGTGGTGCATTGATATGATTATATTATTCCTCTTTACAGGTATCTTGGTATGATTGCAATATCAAATGGAAGAGTGCTTGCTCTGAAGGAATAATAGACTTGACTTTGACAATGAAGTAAAGTGATAATGTGGAATAGATGATAGCAATGGTTGGTATGAATAACTTCAGAGGCAGTAAATTAGATGGTGTGGACATGTGAGAAGTGAAGAGATGATGGTTAGTGTACTGCTCAGATCTAACAATATAGAATTGAGAAGATCAGCAATAATGAGTGATGAGATAGTGAGAATGTCTTGAAAGAGAAGTTGGAATATGTGGATGCTTGGAGTGTATTTGATGATAGAGGAAAGGTATATGTAAGAGATGGACTGCATTTGAAAATGGAAAGATACAGGCATTAAAAAATAAAAAGATTATAAGGTTGTTTTTCTCTGAGCAAGTGATACTGTCTAGGGCGAGGTAACTAGAGCTGGCAGGACGTAAGGTGGCATGGTGGCCTCATGTAGAAATAGTGGTTTAGAAAATGGGATGATGCATGGTATGTTGCTGACCTAATTAGAGTGAGTGAGAAAGGGAGAAATAATAGATATAGCAATATTGACAATTTATTGGCATGTAATTGCCAATAAAAGTAGGTTTCTGATAAAAACTAGTTGCCAAAATACCGTAGGCTGTGCGAATAAGAAGAATGTTCAAGAATGGTAAACTATCAGCATTTTTTTTTTCATAGTGAAGGCTATTGATCCAATGTAGGAAAGCATAAGTTCATTCCAGAATGAGGCGAACCAGAAAAATGTCATCAATGTAATGAAACCAAAGAGAGGGTTGGGGATGAATGGATGAGAACAAGGTATTTTCTAGATGGAACTATCTGGAAGAAACCTTGTTGTTAACCATTCATCGACAAATTCAACAGACCAAATACAACAGATAATTGACTTCAATGTTACAACACCAAAAGATCCTTAAACAGACTGCAGGGATCCAATCCCTTATATTTCTAGTAATCTCTGAACTTATTAGTAGAATTATGAAGAAGTATCACCTTAATCCCACATATTTTCCTAAGAACAAACCTTCTCATCTTTTACCATCTACAAAAGATGATATAACACACTACTATCACCTCTATCTTTAGTATCTTTAGCTGCTGTTTACCATATTCCTTGTGAATATAATTTGATACACACTTTGGGGAGACAGGCTGTTCTGTGGAAAAAGAATTAATGAACATGAGTACTACAATGAATATGTGAAACCTCAAAAGTCTGGTCTGGCACAGTATAATATTGACATTAAATACAATATCCTGTGGGATAAAGCTCACCTATTCCATAGTAGCAATTTTAAACATGAATGCTTTTCAAAGAAAGTTGTGAACTTCTTTGAAAAGTCTAAACTGAAATGGAATGATTGTGTCTCTCTCTCCCAAAAATTTGGGAAATTCGCATTTTATGTGAGCATCTAAAAGAGTTTTAATATTATTTATTAATATTAATTTGTAGCACGCGGCAAACATCTTTAATTGGTAAACCAATTATATGTAGCTTGTATTCCTCTTCTTTGATTTGATTGTTGTTTCCACATACTGATGATGTATTGTTATTTCAGTATGAAACATATGTACCTTCAAATAAACTTTATTACTGTGTGTGTTATGTAATTTTAATGTTCTATAGTTATGCCACAGAAACCTTTCAAGAATTATAATATCAAATCAGATTACAAGAAAAATTTATTTAGGGAGAAAGAGTATTATCAAATTGGTTATGATTTGATAATAAATTTATAAATATTCTTTAGATTTACATCAGAATATATTCTTTAGCAATTCCAAGCAAAAAGAAATGTGAGTAAATTAATTATTACTGATAATTGACACAAAAACTTACTCTGGACATCTAATTTTCTTTGTACCTGTGAAGATCCTATTTCATTTTGTGCAATGCAGATATACAAGCCACTGTCTTCAGGTTTTGAATTAAATATGAATAATGTACCATTGTGTAGAATATCACCATCTAAAACAGCAAAAAACAAAGTAAGTGCATGTTCAAATTATGAAGTTTATTAATTTGGTAAAATTTAGTAAAATATCACATGAAAATTTGATACAGTTTTTTTTAGCTAAATACTGTTATTATTATTCTACAGGAACCTCTATCGAGTCCAAAGATTCATTGAAGGAGACCCAAAACAGCCCATGCAATCTATCATACCTCTACTTGAAACCATTAATAGACAAAGCACTCACAAATGACTGGCAACCTATTCCAATCATTCACAACTATCCAAGATAAAAATGTAGTCCTCAAATTCCTACTCCACACATTTACTGAACTTGCAGGGGAAAACTTCTTGTTCTGCACCCTCTAGTGAAATAATTAAACTTTTCCTCTGCATCAGTCCTATAAAACTCTTTAAGTAACTTAAATGTTTCCATTATAGTTCTTTGGTTATCAACCAACTTCTGCAATCTACACACACCCTCAATCTATTCTCATAGGAAACACTCCAAAGATCACTCACCATTTTGATTGTCCACCTCTGAATCTACTCTACCACTTTCTCATCCCCAAGAAACCAAAGAGACCAGACCTAAGTAAAGTAATCTAATGTGGATATATCACGTCCTTATAAAGAGAAATAACAAGTAATCTTATGAGCTATCTTAGTAACTTTAGAAATATATAACCTCTAAACTTCAACTTTCTGACTACCACCTCTACCCCTAAATCCCTAGCTTCATCATTTTTCTGGAATACAGTTCCATCAATGTGGCACACAGCGTGTAATCCGTTTATCTCAAAATGATTAACCTAACATTTTCCACATTAAACTAATACCAATTATCATTTACTAATTTTGACATTCTATTTAAATCATCCTGCAAGCTCTCTACATCACCTTGGTTAACTATTACAGTATCCAACTTTACATCATCACCAAACAACTAAACGTCTCCCTCCAAATTATTTCCTACATCACGGATGTACAAATTAAACAGAAGAGGTCTAAGCACAGATCCCTGTGGCACACTACTACTCACCTGTATTCTTCTGGATTTTGATCATTGATCATCCATAAACTCCTTTTTGGTATCAGTCAAGCAGCCACCCTCTTATTCACATATCCAGTGTCACATCCATCCCCATTTGTCCTAATTTGCATAACAGAGTTCCATGTGGTATTCTGTCAAAATCTTTGTAAAATCCAGCAGAATCATTGTGTAACCATTTCTTTTATCCAACTCAACTATCACTGTGTTATAAAAAGTTCATAAATTAGTAAGGCATGACTGACCCTTCACAGAGTCATGTTGTCCTTCATAGAGGACCATATTCTTATCCACCTATTCTTGAACTCCCGTTTTGATCAATTTTTCAAGTACTTTACCATCACCCTGAAATACTGATTGGACTCATATTTGCTTCTGCAGTCTCAGAATCTCCCATATTCACAAAGGAATAATTTTGTCCTCTTTCCAATCCTTTGGAACTCTACCAAAGCTAGACTTAAATTAAAGAGACAGAGGCATTGCCAGTTCCCTTGAACATTCTGAGAAAACACGAACTGATATCCCATGTAATCCCACAGCTCTAATTAGATTGAAATTCTGTACTTTCCTAAAAACCTTCAATATTCATTCACCTCTGTTCTCACATCAGTCTCTGTCACATATGTCACAGCATTAACTTGCAGGGGAAAGGTTATCCTTTGCAAGGATGATTACCCTTGCAAAGCTGTCACTCAGTAACTGAACTATTTTATCTGCTTCTGTAACTTTATCACCATTAGCACTAATTAGAGTTATTCTTCCTCTTACTTGCCAAAATTAGTTCCTGTCCCTTATACTGTTTATGAGTTTGTTGTTCACATTTCTCCTTATATTATCTTCACAATAATTTTTTTTTTTTTTTTTTTTTTTTTTTTTTGGTGCAGCTCATTCTTAATGATCTCAATCATCCATCAAACTCCTACCTAAGTTATTCTTCTTACCTTATGTATACAATTTAATATTGCTTCCTCTTGATGTCCCTTAACTAACTCACATGCTCTACTAACATCTTTTCCTTGAAATGATTTATGTCATGGCACATCTTCAAGCTTCCTCTAATGTTGTCATAATCACCTGCCTTGTAATTCTAGTTACAAGGCAGGTAAAGACCACACTGTTACTTTCCCCAAATTGGAGGCAATGTGGCCACCTTGGTTATGAATAGTTTTTCTGATCTTATGACCAGATCTAATACTCTTGTACCCCAAGTCCCCTCCATAATATGTCATCTCAAGTAATTATCTCTCAGTAATACTCACTACTCAATAATAATACTCACTTGATCTGTACTAATTGCTAATTTGCTGATACATCTCTTCCAGATCATACCTGTAACCAACCTGTCCTAGAGCAGCAAAAAAATCATATATTTTGTTTTAGTGATCTTGACCTCACACCAGATTGCTTCAAATGAAAGCCACCCTCACACCTATGTCCTATTCTTTTTGGCTGCAATTCATCTACCATCATCAGCAGTACCCTCCCTCCATCCTATCTTCTTTATCCTCCCTGAAAATACTAAACCTTTCATATTATATCCCTTTAATTACATCATCTGCTCTTAGCCAATTCTCACTAATGCCTATAATTTTTTGCAAGGTTGAGCTAACCAATGCCAAAAACTCACCTCTCTTGTTCCTGTTACTTCTGGTATACCAGCTGTATCAGGATACAGAAACTGCACTTAATATACAGAAACTACAACATCCCTTCAAGACCCAAACTACTTTTACTTCCTGAATTGAATACTCTATTCAATATTTTTTCTGAAGAGACTAGATTTCATACTTGTTGGTCATTCTCACACTCACTTGCCTTGTGGGTGTGAGAATTTTGCAAATTAAGGTTTACTGAATTTGAACTTCTGCATACTCAGTGGACAAAGCTCTCTTAGAATACTGAATACTGTAATATTGAATAAGAATACTGTAATAATTCTGTAAAAATGCTGTAATAAAGTACACACATCACATACACACACACAACAAATGAACAACATCTCTTCACATTCAACATCTAGCATACAGCAAAGTCACTGCTAAATTTTAATGGTAGTGAGCTTCGGGAACAGCAAAAAGAATAAAGCTTCTGTAGCATTTGCAGTATTATATATATGTATAACATTTCATCTTCTTAAGTAGCATCTCCAATTTGGAGGTTAACAATCATGGTATGCCAGAGTGTCTGTTCCTTGGGCATCTTTTAATCTCATAATAGATTTTGTTACCCATAAATTTCTTTACATCATTAACTGAGAATTTTTTTTGTCCACTGGGATATCTTCCCTCTAATTTTCTCCTTCAGTATTTCCAGACATTTACCGTGCTGATCCTCTTAATATCCTGCCAGCTTGCACTTTCTTTTTATAAGGTCTTCCATGTGCGCTTTTTTCATTTCCATTAACTTCAATACCTCTTACTTAGTTTTTTTGTCCATCATCAGTGCTTGCCTATAGCACCACATCTCAAAGGCCTGAAATTTCCTGATTATGAAATTTGTTAGTTATTCATTATTCTAAAAGTCATTCCAAATTCTAGATGTCATTAGTAATTTATTATTCCAAAAGGCTACTTTTGCCTAGCAAATCATGATTTTATTTCTATAACTTTTGTTGCATCTTCTGTGATCATTATTCCTAAAGATAAGCCATTACATTTTTGAATGAGTTCGGTTGATACTCTTACATCTGTGCTTTGTTTTGTGTTTGCTTATTACCATATTATTATTATTATCAACATTTGACATCCATGGAATCAGAGACTCATCATAGGAGGTACACACTATTGTACACAATGCTCATCCAACTGTGCCTTAAACTGACTCAAGTGTCTACACACACACACAACACACTCAGGCAATGCATTCCACTCACCAATCACTCTCAACGCAAAGAACCTACTCCTCACTCCTCTGCTCACACCCTCTTTATACAGTTTCCAGCGATGACCTCTTGTCCTAGCCATCCTTTCCCCTTCTATGAAAAGTCTCCTCCAACTTACAATATTATTATTATCATTATTATTATTATTTGTGACACCTCCAAGGAGTATGAAGACTTATCGTGGGAGGACAGCTACTGTACAACTCCCCATCCCCACCACCACCACACCGAACCTCTACTCCAATCATACACATTAACACCATCTACTGCCCACCACCACCACAACTAGTATTTTTTGTCTGTAAATTTGTTCTGAAGAGCCGATTTGTCTGTAGTCGGGATGAAAAAGCCAATGAGTTAGGCGGGATGAGATTGGCTAACTCACCTTCGATTGAAAAAGTCCATATAAAGATTCCTCCAGTTCTCCAAATTTGTCCTCATACTCCATATCGTAAAGACCACTGACTACCTTTCTGAATCTTCTCTGGACTCTTTCCAACATATCCTCTCACCATGAAAACCGGGATCAAATCTGTGCACAATAATCCATATGAGGCCTGATCAAAGCTTATACAATGGAATCATAACCTATTTCTGCATGTCAGAGCACTCTGAATCATTGCCATTATCCAATGTGACATCTTCACAACTTGTGCAATGTGTGCCCTGAATTTCAGGTTGTTGTCCACCATTACTCCTAGATCTCATATCTTCTCTACTTCCGTTAAAGTTTCCCCACCAAGTGTATACTTTGTATTATATCATTGCTTGCAAAATCTCAAACCTTACACTTTGCAACATTGAAATGACAGTTCCACTTACCTACCCATTCATGCAATCTATTCAAGTCCTCTTGTAAGACCTTAACATCCACTTGACTCTGCATTGCTCTCTCCAGTTTTGCATTATCTGCAAATAGCTGCATACTACTAGTTAAATCCATCCCAATATCATTAACATACAAACTGAACAACAATGGCCCCAAAACTGACCCCCTGCAACACACCACTGGTGACCTTTCTCTTTCGGGATACTGCACCCCCCTCCCCCCACCATATCCAAGGTATATGTCACCTTGTTATTGTACATAAGTAAGTTAGTGAAACATGATCTCCCTGTTGGATCCTACTTCGTCTCAATCTATACTTTGAATCCGACATAATTACTATTACGATGCTCTTAACTAATTAATAAGTTGTGAGTTGATTTCTAATTCAAATATAAAGAAAATTTATATTTAAAGACTGCGCCACCTTATATCTGAATTAGTTCAAGAATTGAAGATAAACCAACTCTCAACTACCCTTCCTTTATATGTTGTTATTATATATACTGGCCGAGTATATTTAACTTACTTAATTTACCCGCTTTGGTTCGAATATTTTATGAATGGTGCAGTAAAAGAGATTCAGGCAAAATACATCTTTTGATTAACAAAAACAAACATTTAATTTTAGAATCACAAATTTTACACTTAAGTTTAAATCAGTAATTAAGATATCACAAACATTTTAGCTCCTCTGATAAGTACAATCATACAAACTCAGACAACGGTAAATCTGTCATCTCTAGTACAGTCTTCTTGCAGTTCTTTAAGTTCCAAATACAATAAAATTTGCAGTAACACACCTCTTCACAAACAAACACTTTTAATTTTACACTTCGGTTAATTTTCACCAATAGTTACTGTTAATATAAGGAAATTCTAGGATGAAACTCACACACTTCTCTGTATAGGAATATTAATGGTTGGAATAATCTTACCGATAATCTTTTTTCTTCATCTACTTATACGTAAACACTTTTTATAACTGTAAACACTTTAAACAGTAAACGGCACTCATAAAATAAATCTTCTAAGCAATAACTGAATTAATTGTCGGTCACTATACACATAAACAAACATTCTTGCATGAAATACTACTGATCGCTTATGAATTAAGGCAATACACAATAATTCCTTAACTTGAGGTTTTATATGCACAGCTGTTCATTCTTCCTGCATTCATTTAATTCTTTAAGCAATATATTTCTAAGCACAGCTAACGATAACTTCAACTTTACAGCCTCTACTATTCCCTAATAACTCTGTGCTTTGCTTCAAGGTTCTGTATGTCCTTGAAAGAGTCGGCCCTGAAATTGAATCTCAACTCAAATATCGCTTGTCTATTTAGTATTCACTCAGCTGTCTTCCGTTGCTAAAATTGTTTTTCTACAATTTATTAGCTAATTGCCTCTCGACTAGTAGATTTTATTTAGCTGCTTGAGTGACTTGCCGACTCGCTATTATCGCACTGTGATTTCCGAATGCTCCGATTCCAACCTAATGCCAATCTTCTCCTTTTTCTCTCTCTTAATTCCTATAATCTCCCTTTAATTAATTCTCATTTCAGCGTTCATCACTTATATATCTGTTCTTCCTGCCTAAATTGTTCTCGTGATCTAAAACTCTTTTCAATAAACCTTCTCCTCACGAGGTATTCCAAACTCGCGCTCCCTTACTTACATGCGTCTCCATGACAACAAAACAAAACATAATAAAATTGAGCTATTACATAACGTTAAATTTCTATAAACAGGAATAAATAGAGAATATTTACATTTCAATTAATGCGCAGTTAAATTATCAAATACAAGTTCTTATATTAATATAGCAATAAATAAAATAAACTTAATAATATTTAAATACAGTCTTATCACTATTAATACATATATCCTTGATTAAATAATTAAATATCAAATAAAGTTAAAGATAGTTATATGAATATTAAATTATAAACAAGTGAATTACATTAAATAATATTTACAAATTTAGCCTATGTGATAGAAGATCGTGTTGGATTCTGAAACAAATATTAATTACTGCAATCTCTATATAATCAGAATTCAACACTCCCCTTCAAATCCATGCTGATAACCACAGAGAATACTGCTGTTATCAATCCATTTCATTATCCTACTTCCCACCAATTTCTAAAGTATCTTCACCACAACTCCAGATATACAGACCAGCTGATAATTTGAAGCTACAGCCTTATCACCACCTTTATGCAGTGGAACAATTTTATCCTCCTTCCACTCTCTTGGAATCTGTGCTGTTTTAAGACTTTTATTAAACAGGCATGCCAATGTTACTACAATTCCTTGGAACATTCTCTCAAGATGTGTGGTGATATATCATCAAATCCTATCGCCTTATTGACATCAATTTTATTTATTTCCTCAAATACCTCCTACTCACTCACAATTAAGCTATCCCCCTCCTATGTCTTCTACACTAAGTTCCTCATGATTCCACCCTGATCATGGTGGGATCACGATCACTGAATACCTCAACAATGATCACAAATACCTCAACGATGTCTTCTGCAGCAGTTACCATTCTGCCACATTCATTCATTAACTTCATCTTACCATGATCATTCTTCCTTCTACTTACTACATATCTAAAAAACTTTCTGGGGATTTTCTTTGCCTGATTTGACAATTTCTGTCATACTCTACATATGTTTTCCTTACTAGCTGAGTCACTCTCCTGGCTTGTTCCTTATACTCTTCATGTGACTGATTATTACTATTATTCATCTTGTACTTCCTCCACAGTACTTTCTTTTTTCAGATTTCATTCTTAAGCTATGCATTCATCCATTTTACACCTACTTTATTAGCCTTTTGGCCTTCGGAATACATTCACACATTGATGCTGTTATGTATTTTTTTGTCAGTTCCCATGCAGCATTTATTTCCTTATCGCTCAACTCCTCATTCTATGTTATAGCTCCAAGCTGTCTCCTAAGCTTGTCATAATCACCATCCTTATAATTCCATATAATCCTTTCCCCACAGAAGTCTGCAAGTGACTAGCCACAACACAGGTGACTACTTCATGACCACTTTCACCAACTAAAGGAAAGTGTGAAACCCCTTCTTACAATCACATCCTCTGATGAAATGATTAGATCTAGAACTCTTGATCCTATTGTGCCCTCCTTTACGTGCTGCCAGTGATAGTTATCTCTCAAGAACCAGAGAAATTCATTTTCCTTATTCCCAAATGCTATCTCTTCATTCCAATCTATACCACCATAATTAAAATCACCCATAATAATCACCCTTCCTTTGTTCATTAATCCAAGTCGTTTATACATTTCTTCATCACCACCCTCCACATTCTCTAGTTTATAGTAACATCCAACTAAATATGTCTTCCTTTCAACCTCCAAATTACACCACACTGCCTCATAACCATTGCCACTATTTCCTCCTTTCGTGTCTACCTTATGTGGATTTAATTCCTCTACTATCATCATCAGCAGCACTCCCGCTCCTTTCTTCCATTTCTATTCCCGTTATGATATCATCTTCATTCAATCATGTTTTACTTATTCTAATGATTTTGGTGCAAATAAACTCAATCACTATAACCATTTCATTCCCCTTATTTCTGATACTTCTGGTATTTGTAGACAAACACAGCAGTTCATTTTTAGGTCTATAGCAAGTCCTATCCAAGGCATGTGTTGGTTGTGATTATCCCACCACACCTGCCCAACCACCTTTATCACCACTTACCACATATATAAACTTCCCCACCCCTATTGCAATATACTCCATCTTCATACACACATTCAGTGCCACTTTCAAAATCCACTTTCCCTGTCCACCTAAGCTCTCCCCCCCCCCCCCCCCCCCGTTCCTCCTGCATTCTCATTCTCTCTTCATCTCTCACACTACTACTGTTTCCACTGGCATGCACTTCTGTCTCTTCATTACCACTCTCCTGATTTTTCTCTTTATCTCTTTCTTCTGATCTCTTGCACACATCACATACTGTATTTCTACACACTGTACTTTCATCCAGCAACACTTTCTCCAGTACACTCACTTCAAAAGCCATCTAAAGGCAATCCATCATGCCTGCATAATTTCATTCTTCCCTCAAACACATGCCATACATCCACAAACTTTACTCCCTTCTCCTCACATAGTTCTGTTAGCATACCATTCATGATTTTGGCTCTCTTCGTCGCAACTCATCATCATCATAACTGGGCAACACACTGAGAAACTTTCCTACTACACTGTTAACTTTCACTCTTCTCACTAGTCTCCTGATATTCATCCTCACATCCTTTTTATTGTCCACTTAGATCATTTGTCCCTACAATCATGACTAACTCTCTCTTGCTCGTTTCTTCCTCATGTCCAACAGCTTAATTATCGTACTCTTTCTCCCAGTTGGACAGCAGACCTTATTGACTCTCTCAGCAACTAGCTCTCTAATTATGGAATCTCCATATACTGCTATCCTGGAATCATTTGTCACCTCTTTTACTCTTTTTTCTTTCATGCTGTTCTCTTGCACACTTTCATTAGTTTCCACTAGACGTCTAACATCAATCCACATATTGTTAATTTCTGTTTTCATTTCTAATAATAGTTTCATTAAATCTTGCATTCCGACAATTTCACTCTCTATCGCTCCTGCAATCTTGCTACCTCTTGCTCTGCTGCACCTTACTCCTGTTTCCTCATTTGTACTTTCTTTCACTCCCTTATCACTAACTTTTGCTTCTGCATCTTTGCATTCTTTTACTCAGTTTCTCTAGCTTTCATTTCATTTCCGTTTTTCTTAAATTTTGTAACTTTTTCCATAACTTTTATTTCTACATCTCTGCATTCTTTCACTCCCTCAGTTTCTCCACCTTAGTTTCATTTCCATTTATCATAACTTCATCTTAGCCCATTTTGCAGAGATTTGATTTTGCAACATATAAGTGTTGCAAATGAGTGTTTGCTGAGAGCTCCTGATAAGATAAGTGTTATTTAAAGTTATCATTGAAAATTTTGCTTGAACATTATGTAGTTTTATTTGCTTTTCGTATCTTAGTCATGTCTTTTTCGGGTCTGCAATTCATGTATATGAATGCTAGGAGTATTAGGAACAAGAAGGAAGAATTTTTGGCCTTAGTTGGCACTTCCAGACCACAAGTTATTGGCATTAGTGAAACATGGCTGACCGAAGATGATATAGCTGGTGGGATTGAATGTAAGGGGTATAGTGTGTTCAGGAATGACAGGGAGAATAAAATGGGGGGAGGAGTATTGTTGATGATAGCTGATGAGCTGCAGCCAAGGAGAATAGAAGTTGAATTGCAGGATTGAGAAAAGAGCACATTTGAGGCCATTTGGTGTGAGATTGAGGCTACCAGAACAAAATATACAACTGGGTGCTGCTATAGACCAGGTGATGGAAAAGATGGTGGAGATAGTATGCACAAGCAAATAGAAGAAATGAGTGGAAGGAGGGTAATTATTATGGGAGATTTCAACTATGGTAGCATTGATTGGAGGAAGGAGAGGACACATGGGAGGAAGGAATTGGATTTTATGCGGTTATTAAGGGATAACTATCTGCGACAGCATATAACGAAAAATACTAGGGGTCAGAGAGTGCTTGACCTAGTAATTGCATCTGAGGATTTGACTGTAACGAATATGACCACATTGCCACCAATTGGTGAGAGTGATCAAACGGTCTTGACTTGGGAGGTGGCTAAAGGTGTGGAATTTAGAATTAAGACAGGGTACATGTGGAATTATCGGGCTGGTAAGTATGACAAGCTTAGGAGTTTGATTGGTTCAGTGCCATGGCATGTAAAACTGCAAGGTTGATAGTGCATGGGAGGCGGTTAAGAAGTGTTTGCAGGAGGCAATGGCTGACTGTATACCTAGATTCCGAATAATAAATCAAGTAGGGATTAAATGGATGAATAACACCATTAAGCTTAAGCTGGAAAAAAAGAAACAATTGTGGAGAGAATTTAAGGAGAAAGGTGACCTGCAGGCACATGAACGGTATAAAGCCCATGCCAAAAGGGTAACGAGTGTGGTAAGAAAAGCAAAAAAGGATTATGAAAGAACATTGGCCATGCAGGCTAAAGAAAATCCCAAACAGTTTTTTCGATATGTTGAAAGTAAAAGAAAAAATGTATATGGCAAATTGATTTTAAAAAATGCCGATGGTAGGGAGGTAACCAAATCAGTTGATATAGTAGAATTACTGAGTGAGCACTTTGCAAGAGTATATCATTGGTGGTGATGTTGCAGAAATGGAAGAACCAACAGCATATAAGGAAATTGTGGTGAACAAAGTGGAGATGAATAGTCTATTACAAAACCTCAATGTCAATTTATCTGCGGGATTGCATGGTATACCAGCTCGTGTCGTACAAGAAGCGGCTAAAGAATTGTCAGTGCCTTTGACCATTTTGTTCACCATTGGGTTAGTCCCAAGGTGGGTGGAAAGAGGGGAAAATAGTTCCACTGCATAAAGGAGGTTCCAAGACTGCTGTTGAAAATTACCGGCCGATCAGCATATCAGGAATGTTGTCTTGGAGAAAATAGTCAAGAGGAAAATACAAGATTGGATAGATGAAAATGGGATACTGTATGGGGGACAGCATGGTTTTCTGAAGGGTAGATCATGCCTCAGTAACTTGCTCACATTCTATAACACAGTTTAGGCTGAACTGGATAAGGGTAATGGTTTTACAGTGATTCTGCTGAACCTTGCTAAAACCTTTGATAGGATCCACATGGAATTCTAATCAGTAAACTGCAGCATATGAGAATGGATATAGGGTTGGAGAAATGGATAGGAGGGTGGTTGATGGAGAGATATCAGAGAGTGGTTTATTCAGGAGTAGAGTCCAAAAGACAGCCTGTGACTAGCGGTGTGCTGCAGGGTTCTGTTCTTGGACCACTACTGTTTAATTTGTTCATTAACGATATAGGAAAGGATCTGAGAGGAACTGTGTATCTGTTTGTGGGTGATGCAAAGTTAGGTAGAGCAATAGTGAATGCTCAGGATGTCAAAATTTTGAAGGATGATTTGGATAGTTTGGAGGACTGGGCTAAGGAGAATGGATGTCAATTTAATGTGGAAAAATGTAAGGTTTTGCATTATGAGGTGAAAAGATTAGCAGCAGTATATCACATTGGTGGAACTGTACTACAGGAGATTGACGAGGCCAAGGATTTGTGAGTGTTGGTGGACAGGGAGTTGAAGTTTAGGGGACAAATTGGAAAAGTGGCAAAATCAGCCCATCAAATCACCTGGTTGCTGAAAAACACTTTAACGAGCAGAGACAAACAGGTTATTGTTCCTCTGTATCGAGTCTTGATAAGACCCCATCTTGACTACTGTGCCCAGATCTGGGCACCAGGGTTTCTTCTTGATGGGGTGGAGGTAGAGAGGATCCAGAGGTGAGCGACCAAGATAATAGCAGGAATATGGAATGAACCTTATGAGAATAGGTTGAAGATTTGTGGGCTGCAGAAATTGGTTGATAGGCGGAAAAGGGGTGATATGATTGAGACATTCAAATTACTGAAGGGTTTCTATAAGATTAATTCAGAAGATATTTTTGAGAATAGGACTGGTAGTGGGAGGACAAGGGACCATTCATGGAAGCTTGGTAAGAGTGTGGTTAGCAGGGGTGTTAGAGCTAGGTTTTTTACTTGGAGAGTGGTAAATGAGTGGAATAAGCTGTAAGAGTCGTTGTGGGTGTCATGACTGTAAATGAGTTCAAGACGAAGTATGATAGATACTGTGTGAATGCTGAATAGTTGTTCTTGACATGATGTTGGGCCTTCCTCGATGAGTCTAAGGACTCTTTGGAGCTGCCTATAATAATAATAATAATAATAATAATAATAATACCATTAATTTTAGCTGTATTTAATACTAAGCCATAATTGTGACTCTTTTTGATTATTATTTCAACCATATTTTGTAACTCTGCTTTTTTTTTATTTTGCTATGAGTATCAAATCATCAGAAAATCTGATATGGTTAATTCTATTGCTATTTATTTTTATTCCCATTTCAATTTCTCCATATTCTTTCAATATCATTTCACTTTATATATTGAAAAGTACAGAGGATATTATATATCCTTGTCTCAATCTTCTTTTGATATCTATTGTTTTTTTATTAATTTAATTTATAATTTTT
The DNA here is from genome assembly GCF_054136105.1 of Typopeltis vanoorti. NCBI lineage: Eukaryota > Metazoa > Arthropoda > Arachnida > Uropygi > Thelyphonidae > Typopeltis > Typopeltis vanoorti. The sequence goes on from NC_143556.1 coordinate 60,999,267, forward strand.
CTTCTGATTCCAGTATAATTCTATTATTATTATTATTATTATTATTATTAAGTCTTTGGTATCAAGTTGAATGTCTTTTAATATTTCCATTAACTTTTCATGGCTTACTGTGTCAAATGCTTTTGAAAGTCTATATAGCATAGAATTTCGAAAGTTTTTATTTCTATTGATCTTTCAGTAACATTTTTGCAACCAGATTTTATGAAGTCTTCTGGTAATATTGTCTGTATTACTATTATTATTACTATTATTACTATTTGGTAACCTGGAGTCATAATGGGAGACTCACTCAACCAGCAGCATGTCTATCATAATAAGATTTGAAGTTATTTACACTAACTGCACTCACAATGCACTCAGGCAATGTATTCCACTCACTAACAATTCTCCAGAAAAAATCTACTCCTCACTTTCTTCTTCACCACATCTTTATACAACTTCCAGGAATGGCCTCTCGTTCTTCCCATCTAAACATTCACTATTTTTATAATTTCTTCTGTATTAATCTGATAGACTCCCTTAACTAACTTGAAGGTCTCTATTATATCTTCTCTTTTCCTCCTATCCACCAACCACTATAATCCACATTCTTTCAACGTTCTTCATAGCCAACACTCCAGTCCTGATATCACTTTGGTTATTCATCTTTGGAGCTCTCTAATGTTTCCACATCACAATGAAAACTAGGTGACCAAATCTTGGCACAGTAGTCTATATGTGATTTGACCAAAACCTTATATAGAGGCACCACTACCGCCTTAATTCTACATGTCAATGTACTTTTTATCATAGCTATACGATGTGTAGTCCCTGCAACATGTGAGATGAAAAACCCCAGAACCCCAGTTCACCATCTACCACTACTCCAAGATCCCAAACCCCCATCCACTCCATTAAGCACAGCTCCACCAACACAGTATGCAGCCCTACATCATTGCATCCCAAAGTGCAACCCCACCCACCTGTCCAAGCCAAAAGTCCAATGAAATCCTCCTGCAGAGAACCAACATCAGCACCACTCCCGACAACTCCTCTCAACTCCCACACCATTGACAAACACCTGAAGATCCCCAGCCAATCCACACAACATATTACTACAAACAAGTCAAACAGCAAAGGCCCAAGAACAGATTCCAAGGAGGTCTAACCCCCCCCACACACACACAACCCACCGTCACCACTCAGAGAGCCACCCCGAACCATCCAAGCAACATGCCATCCATATTCCCATCCCCCCACAGCCCACACACCAACCCAAGCAGGCTGCCAAAACAAGACCCACTCCTCACAAATCCACACTGACCACCACAGAGAACCCCCATATCCATCAACCCAATCCTGTCTGACTTCTGTCCCCGAACCATGCCCATGGAGATGCACTATACTACCCTCCCTCCACCCATATATATTCATATATATCACATATACAGCAATCCCTCGATTAATGCACCTAACGCGTTCTTTAAAACAGGCGCATTAATCGAAAATGCACTAATTGAATATAATAACCTATGGAAAAATGTATAATTCATTCCTGAGATTTTTTTTTTTTTTACCATTAATTTTTTTATAAAAGAATTAGGGTATGTCTCAGGGCCTAGTTAAAGGAAAACTATGAAGCAGAAAGACAATAAAACATATTCAGAATATAAATTTATTATTCTGCTTCTTAACAAAGAATTGAGCTAACGTAGTTTGGCGGGCATTCTGATTCTTTTTTTCATACAACTGACGGTATGGCCCTATTGCCTCTTCTACTACTTCTGCAAATTTTACTGCTTCTCTGTTCATCAGGATCAGCCACTAAGCATTGCTGCTTAAAAACTTCGATTGTACTAAAATTATTTTCAAATTGTTTCCGTGAAACCTCTTTGGGCTTGTCAGTGATTAAATTTTCTTCAGGATCTTCCCACTGTGCATTCAAAATTTAGCAGAATGAGATTTAATTAACTTAGATTCATTTGAAAAGCCTCTAAAATCATTTGCACAATGTGGAAGAATGTGCTTCCAAACGGCTCGCATATTGCTAGCAGTAATTTCATTCGACTTTGCAACTTTATAACTGCTGAGATTTCTCTGATTTGGCTAAGAAATGATTTGATTAAGAAAAGACTTGGAAGGCATTCGCTTCCAAAAAAAGGCCGGTTTCATCGACATTAAATATTTGTTGATCACAATGGTCTCCTTCTTACACAATTTTCTTCAAAATCTCTGGATATCTCCTTATCAGCACTTGCAGCTTCGCCTGTGATTAGAACATTATGTAGGCAATTTCTCTTTTTGAAACGCTCAATTCACCCAGCACTAACGTGGAATTCTTCTTCTTTTCCATCACTGGCGGCCCTTTCTTTCCAGGTTACAAAGAGACAATGCTTTTGATTTAATAAGGCCAGTGTTTAGAGAGATCCGTTTTTGGTTACAATCTTCGATCCATGTAAAAAGAAGTCTCTCTGATTCAATCATTATAATACTTTGATTTCAAGTGCATGCATTATGAACTTGAAGCAGCCCTACCTTTCTCTTTGTATTCAGCAGTTGATTCATCCATTTTTGTTTCTTTTGTGTTCTTGTCCTATCTTTTCTCTGGACTCGTCTTGTTCATTTTTCTTTATTATTTCAAGTTTTTCTTCCAATCAGATTACTTTTCGAATCATTTTCATATTTCTATTTTTTTGCTCACTAATTCTTTTACTTATGATTAACGGTTAGGAAAATAATTTAAAATAAAAAAGTAAGGAAAACAATTGCACCAGATATGATCAGCAAAATGCTATGTAAAGCAGACGACATAAATTTTGGCAGTAAATTTGGAACATAGTGTACATGGAAATAGTGTAGTATGCCATTAAAAAATAACTCTGTAAAATGTTTCAAATCGGTAACTAAATTATTGCACCTAGTGAGTGATTTTTTAAAATAGTTGGCCATAAAAAATGTATAGATCGAAAAATTTGTAAATCTGTAACATTTATTTTTAAGATGTATATAGGTGCACTAATAGAATTTGGGTATCAAAAAAAAATGATGCACTAATTGAAAATGCACTAACTGGGGGGCACATTAATCGAGGGATTAGTGTATACATTTTCATATGTACCATATATATTCTGTTCTGAATTATTTCTATTAAATAATCTGTTCCTTTTCTCCTATCTCTTTTATTAACTCAGTTGATATTATTATTATTATTATTATTATTAAGAGAGACCTCTAGGGAGTCAGGGACTCATCGAGAGAGGCCATAAAGCATACACACCAGCTATCATACTTATTCTTGTATTCATTCACACTGCTTGCACATACCACATCCAATGGCAATCTATTCCAATCACGCACTACCCTATGAGAGAAAAATCTAGCCCTCACCCCCTTTCTTAGCAGCATTCATTCTCAGGTTACAAGGATGCCTTCTTGTCCTTTTCCCACCCTCCATAATGAAAAATGCCATCAACTGCAATCCTGTATGACCCTTTCAGAAGTTTGTACATCTCAATTATATCACCCTTCTTTCTCCTATTTGCTAGTCTGCAGTCTACACATTCTCAACCTGTCTTCATAATCAGTATTCCACAATCCTGATATCATTTTTAACACTCCCCTTTGCACTAGCTGAACCAGACCTGTGCACAATATTCCAAGTGAGGTCTTATCAAGGTCTTGTAAAGGGGTAAAATGACATCCTTATCTTTACATGTTAAAGTTCAGCATGCAATTTTCTTTTGAGTTGTATTTGCAATCTTTGCAACATGGCCCCTGAACTTCAACTTGCTATCTACTAACATATTCCATCATATCATGTCATTTTACCATTTGGTAGTTCGTTTATCGCATTTATTCTCCTTCTTTAAATATACCAGGATTATTTCAGTTAGCACTGATCACAGGTTTGTCAGGTCTATGGTCATTATACAGTTCTGTTAGGTATTCCTTCCATCTTTTATCTTGTCGTAATTATTTATAATAACATCCTTATTCTTATCTTTTAACTTTTGGCTTGTTATTTTCTTTTAGCTCAAGAAGTTTTATTTTTGAATGTAACTCTAAATTTAATTTTTTTTTAATCTAATTTCTCTATTTCTAAACCATATTATTGATCCATCTACATTTTTCTTCTCTACATTTATTCCTTTATTTGTCTATCTAATATTTTATATTCTTCATGTTATTAGGATTATTTTTCCAGGTTCTTCTTTTATCCATTAGTCCTAGTATCTCTACTGTCATTCATGATTTTTTAAATTTGCATTTTTTTTCAATACATTTTTCTGCAGCAATCAAATCTGCTTTTTTTTTTAAAATCTTAATCCATTTGTTGGGGTCGTTTTCCTTTTCAATATACTGCGCTATATTATTTTGAAATAAAATCTTGGTGTTACTGTAATTCAATTTATCTGTTGAATATTCTTGATTGAAAATTATAAATCTGTAACTTTTGTTTTTTAGCTTTAAATATATAAATATATATATACATAGTATATTCATTCTTCTTCTTCTCTCTTCAATCAGCTATGTGGATGATGATGAGGCCGAAGGAACTCTTTCCACTTCCGTCTGTCCTGGGAGAGTCCGAACAATTCTGTCCAGTTTGGTGTTGCTTGTTGTGATTCGGTTTTCAGGTCCTCTTTTATTTTGTTTATCCATTTAATTCTGGGCCATCCTTTGGGTCTTTTACCTTCCATCATTGTATTCAGGGCTTTAGATGGTAGTCTTTCTGTTCCCATTCTGGTCACATGGCCAGACCATCGCAGTCCTCTATCTTGGATTTTGTATATTATTGTTATTTTTTGTTTTAATCGTTTCTTTATGTCTTCATTTCTTAGTCGATCCAGCAGAGATACTCCAAATAATCTTCTTAGCCAACCCATTTCAGTAACTAATAATTTTTTCTCTTCAGCCTTTTTGAGATTCCAGCATTCACTTCCATAGAGGAGTATTGGGAGGACTATTGTTTCATAGATTCTTACTTTTGTTACTTGTTTGATGTCTCTTGCCTTCTATATTTTATTAAGTCGTCCAAAAGTTTGGGATGCTTGACTGATTCGTCTGTTTATATCTTTTATAATTTCACCATTGTACTCAATAACTCCTTCAAGGTAGGTGAAGTTTTCTACCTGCTCTAGATTCTTACTATCAATTTCAATTTTCAGACTGGTACGTCTTTTTCCTATTTGCATAATTTTGTTTTGTCTATATTTATGTTCAATCCAGATTTTATACACTCTGCCTTTATTTTATCAGAAATTCGCTGTAGATTTTCTTCTGTGCTTGCAAGTAATGCAATGTCATCTGCAAATTTTAGATTTGTCACATTCTTCCCATATATTTTGATTCCAGAGTCATCATTGTTTAAGGCCTTATTGGTTGCTTCTTCCAGTGTAAGATTGAATAGGTCTGGTGACAGATTGCATCCCTGTCTTACTCCGCTCTCTATGTGGAACCAGTTGGTGTCCTCCATTGATAAGGTGTCCTCCATTGATACTGCACTTTCAGATTTCTCATACAGATTCTTTATTATTCTTATGGTTTTGTTGGGAATTCCAAATTCGTCCATAATTTTCCATAGTTCTCTTCTACGGATTGAATCAAATGCCTGACGAAAGTCTATGAAATTTATGTAGCAACTTTGGTTGTACTCCAGTGTCTTTTCTATTAGCTGTCTTAAGGTGAATAGTTGATCAATTGTGCTTTGCCCCAGTCTGAAACCTGCTCATTCTTATCCTAGTGCCAGTTCTATATATGGCTTAATTGTTTTTGGAGTACTTTCGTAAAAACTTTACTTGTACTGAGGAGGCATGCCTCTGTAATTATTGCATTCTGTTTTATCTCCTTTTTTGTATATAGGAGTTATGACTGATTTGGTTCAATCAGTAGACACTACATCGTTTTTGTAGATCCTTTCAAATAATGTTTTTAATGGTTCCAAAAGTTGTTCCACTCCTGCTTTTAGGAAATCTGCATGTATTTGATCAATGCCAGGTGCTTTCCTAGATTTGAGTTTTTCTATGCTGTGTGCTATTATTTCTTTGGTAAAGATATTTGTTTCCTCTTCCATTTCAGTGGCTGGAATCATAATATCCTTGGGAGCTGTTTTTATTATATAAATCTTTGAAGTATTCTTCCCATCTGGCCATTCTTTTTGTTTTACTTTCAATTAGTTGTCCCTCTTTGTTTTTGATCATTATAATTTTTGTTGTCCGTGTCTTACTAATGTGGTCTATTTGTTTATATAATCCATGAAGGTTATTTTCTTTTGATAGCTTTTCTGCCATTTTGCATTTTTCTTCTAACCAGTTATTCTTATCTCTTTTAACTAGTTTTCTAATTTCTCTGGTTAATCTATTATATTCATTTCTGTTATAGTTCTGTTTTAGTTTCATGCTTTTCCTTTGATTGCTTAACCTTTTTACTTCATTTGAGATCTAATCCTTTTTATTTTCACTTTCTGTGTAACCTATTGTTTTTTCTGCCGAATTTAATATTATTTCCTGTAATTTGCACCAATGTTCTTTGATGTTTATATTCTGTTTTGGTAGTTCCTTCAGGTTTTTATCTAGTTCTAGTTTATATTTTCTTAGAATATTGTTGTCTTGTAGTTTTTTTACATTCAGTCTCCTTTTGACTCTAAAAGTACTTCCAGATTTTAACTTTATTCTTAGGTTTGCTAATACTAGCTTATGGTCTGATCCACAATCTGCAGAGAAGGACCTGCAATTTAGGATACTTGATTTCCATCTTTGGTTTACAATAATATAGTCTATCTTATTCTTAGTTTGTCTGTCTGGTGATATCCATGTCCTTTTTCTTTGGGGGTTTTGGATGTTTAAAGAGAGTGTTGGTTATTGTTAGTCTATTATTTGAGCAGAAGTTTACAGTCTTTTGCCACGTTCATTGCTTTCTCCATACCCGAACTTTCCAATTACTCTTGGCCAGGTATCCCAGTCTTTGCCTACTTTTGCATTTAAGTCTCTCCATTACAATTAGGAGATCTTGACTTTATGTACTGCTTTTTGCAAATCTATATAGAACTCCTCAATGTCTTCTGATGATGTCAAAGTTGGTGAGTATACTCGAATAATAGTTAGTGATCCGATTGATGTTTTGAATCTTGCTTCAATAATCCTAGGTGAGATAGGATTGTAGGAGAATAGAGAGTTTTGAACCTTTGGTTTTAATATAAGTGCTACTCCTTCTTGGTGTCTGTTGTCCTCCCTGCCTGAAGTTAAGATTTTGTACTGTCTATGGTGGAGTTCTCCTTTTCTAGTCCATCTGGTTTTGCAGAGTCCAATCACTTCCTATTGGTAGTTGTCTAATTCATGCAGTAATATTTCCAGTGCTCCTTCCTGGTAAAGAGTTCTTACATTCCATGTTCCTATGCTTGTTATGTTATATATATATATATATATTTTTTAGATATTTTTTATTTTTATTTTTCTACCCACTGCATGGTGAAGGCCTCTCCCATTGCGGGAGGTTTTGGGTCTACTACTCTCATGGTGACCCTTTGGGATTATATCTCCAGTCCATATTGGGAGAAGACAATCACAAACATCCAAGCCTATGCGGGATTCGAACCCGCAGCCTCTTGGCTAGAGAGTGGATACGCTAACCACATAGCTAACTAGGCCAGCATACTTCAGGCACAAACTTGGCTTACTTGCTTGTTTGCTTACTTGGATTAAAACTAAGTTTATAAAATTTCTTGGTATCTTTACCATATATGTATGTATGTGTGTGTGTGTGTATATATATATATATATATATATATATATATATATATACACACACACACACACACACACATATATGTAGAAAGTTTTTTACCTGATATATATATATATATATATATATATACTATGTTAAAGATACCAAGCAATTTTATAAGCTAGGTTTAATCTTTTTTTCCCAAGTAAGCAAACAGACAAGTAAGTCAAGTTTGTGTCTGCACGTAGTGCAAATCTGAGGCAACTCGTGGTAAAGGTGGAGTAAGATCTGATCACTTTCCTTAGTATTTTCCCCTAATGCAAAGCACATCCCCTTGCAGAGATGTATGATGCTATGCATTAAAGGCAAGGGCCACAACCCAGACCGGTTTCGACCTTTATTGAGGTTTCAGACTTGCACTATGTGCAGGCTCAAACTTAACTTACCTGTCTGTTTGCTTACTTGGGAAAAAGGATTAAACCTAGCTTATAAAATTGCTTGGTATCTTTAATATATATATATATATATATATATATATATATATATATATATATATGTATTCCAAGTGCCAACTATGGATCAGAGCACAAGTGTGTGGTCTGATCCATAGTTAGCACTTGGCATAACTTTTAACATTTGTTATTCCATTTCTATATCTCTGATTGATCATTATAAAATATATTTGATTAGGAGATGTGCCATCATAAGATCTCCATGTATACCTTGCTTTTTCTTTTTGTTGATAAAAAGTGTCTGCAATTCTCAATTTATGTTTTAAACAAAACTCAATAAATCTATCACTTCCATGATTTTTTATTCTTTCCTTTCCTATTTTGGCATTCCAGTCTCCCATAATGATTAACACTATGTCTTTTACCCCTCCAATATATTAAATAGATTTTTCTATTTTCTCATACAAACCTACAATTTCTGCATCATCTTCAGATGTGTAAATAAATCTATAAAAAATCATGAGAGGAGTAAATAAATCAATATAACTTATCCATAAAACTGCAAAATCATCCGTGGTTTTGGTTTTGTTTCTTTTAAAACTCTCATACGATTCTTTTAGACTTTCTATTAATATTAATAACTGAATGTAAGAATTTCTTTTATATAAGGAATGCAACACTTTTTTCTAGACTCACTTCTTCCTCTTCCTTTAACTTTCTCTATTTCACTACACACATGTGCTGCTTTTCTAGGCTGATTCAATCCTCTCACATTCCATATACCAAGTTTAATATTTTGATTATATCTTTTATTTCTAACTGTCATGGTTTCTGCAGTAATCCATGTCTCACTTCCAGGATGACAGATCGCCGGACAGTGCTGAGGACCAGTCTGATCACATGATCATAATTAAACATTGGGACTAGTATTGTAACTGGGTCCCAAGAACCAGTTAGTGTCTACAATTAAAGTGGACAGGTACCTGGGTAGACTCCCAATGCTTAGAGTAATAAATTCAGTACTACAGGAAAGATTCGCACCTAGCCCTTGATTACTCTAAGAGTTTTGGAGGTAAAATGAAAGAGTAGAAGAAAGAGAAGTCAATAGGAAGAATAGGGACCAACATATAGATAATAAATAGTAAAGTTTTTCCATTATTTGAAATAAGGTATGGTCAAGCATTAGGTTCCTCAAGGTTGCCATTCCCAAGGAATTAACAGGTGTGTGTGTGCCACTGAGTTCATAACACATCAATTCACACACACACACACACACACACACACACACACACACACACACACACACACACACACACACACACACACACACACATACATATATATCAAAGATTATTATATCCATAACAGCATTATATATAAAAAAATAAATAAGTACATTATTCTATATCCATTTTAAATGAAAACTGATTATAAACAAATGTTACCTTCATAAGTATAGAGAATAGTTTTCTTGAACTGCCAAATTATCTGTGGCGAAGGATAACCAGATGCAGTACATGGTAATGCAACAGAATTACCAGCTATAACTTTCATTTCTACTAGTTCATTTTCAATAACTGGTGGAGCTAGAGAAAACATTAATAATCAGTTTTAAATTTGTTTGATGTTAGAACTGACAGGTTACACACCACACACACACACACACACACACACACAGAGAGAGAGAGAGAGAGAGAGTAATTGCTCAATTAACATGATTAATGTATAGTTATATTGCAATTAAACCATTTTTAATTGCAATATAACCATGATGGAGAATATAAATGATTGCGATAATTAATAATTAAAATAATTAGAAATCTATTACTTATAACAGAAAAGTACACATATGATTGTGGTCTGAAAAGTTCTCGGCTTAACAATAAAAAAACGAATTTATAATTTCAAAATTATTTTTATTTTTCAACATAATCTCCCTTAAGACTAATACATTTATTCCAGAGATGCTCCAGTGTCATTATCCCATTCCTGTAGTGGTTCTCAGTAAGATCTGCAAAATACCCCTCTACAGCTGCAATCACTTCTTGATTAGAAGAAAAACGCTGACCAGTGAGGAAGAGTTTTAGTTTTGGGAAGAGAAGACAGAAGTCAGAGGGAGCCAAATCTGGAGAATAGGGTGGTGTTCCAACAATTCATAGTGCAGATCCCTTAATTTTCCCATTGCCAAAACACTTTAATGGGAAGGTGCATTGTCCTGATAAAAGATGATTTTTTTTATCTGCAAACCAGGCCTTTTCTCACGAAGTTTTTCATCTACTCTGGTTAAGAGATTGGAATAATATTCCCCGGTTATTGTTTTACCCTTTTCAAGATAATTAATAAACAAAATGCCTTTAGCATCCCAAAACACCGATGCCATGACCTTTCCTGCTAATGGAACCAACTCTGTCTTCTTTGGCGCTGAACAACCGGCTTCTGTATACTGTTTTGACTGCTTTTGGATTCTGGTGTGTAATGGTGAATCCAAGTCTCATCCATAGTAATAAATCAATGCATAAGATTAGTTTTATTCTTGTTAAAATGCTCAAAGCACTGTTCAGAGATTTTCATGCGAGTGCATTTTTGATCTGCTGTGAGCAAGCGTGGCACCCATCTTGTGGAAAGTTTTTTCATATGCAATTCTTCATGCAAAATATATCCTACTCGGCATATAAACTCGGCAGCGCATTTCTTAATTGTCCAAAATGAAGGGGAAGAGTGCCCATAAACTTTTATAAACTTTGAATAAATTTCTTTTGACATTAAACCTTCTTTTACGAAGAATTTTATAACCACTAAATACTCAATTTTATCCATTTCAAAGGATGCAGACAACACTTTTGCTTCAGACAGCTGCATAAAACAAACTACTTAATAGAATGACTTGCAATTTCACAGGGATGCTTATGACAGATGTACCAACTTAGAAAAAAAAAAAAATCTTGCCGATAATGTTGCCATCTATTGTCGAGGCCGAGAACTTTTTTTTATGGAGGTTGGGGAAAGGACAAGAGGGCATCCTTGGAAACCGAGAATGAAGGCCGATAAGAAGAGAAGAGGGAGTGAGGGCTAGATTTTTCTCTCAGAGGGTGGTGCGTTATTGGAATGGAGTGCCATTGGATGTTGTGAGTGCAAGGAGTGTGAATGAATTCAAGAATAAGTATGATAGCTGGTGTATGTAATATATGGCCTCCTTCAATGAGTCTGACTCATTGGAGGTCTCTCTTAATAATAATAATAATAGTAATAAAAACTGAATGTTTCTCAGACATATTTCACTGTCTTTATGGGTGAGAGTATCTTCAGAAACAAAAAGACTTCACAAATTTTCAACAACCATTATTTCTATAAATTGAAAAAATACTCGATTGATATTTTTAATCATGCATGTTATTATGTACATCATGCACATTTTTTCTTTACACTCCGTACATATTGCTAGTATAAAAGATAAGTCGAAAATGTTATATACGATTTAATGACTTCCAGATGTGATGAAGTATAAGTCCTTTTTTTTCTATTTAGTGTGCGGTGTAAGAAATGACCACAAAAACTTCTCGAACAATCTGATGAAAGTATTCTCTTCAAAGTAAGCCATGGAGAAAGCTTGTCAATATATCATGTGGTGTTCTGCTATGAGTCCATTTCTTTTTTTCATCACTCTTGTTTTAAGCATTGCCTACATGTTTTTTTTTTTTTTTATATATTTCAAAACTTCTCACAGTTTGACCCATATACACCTTTCTGCAAAAACAAGAAACTTTGTATACCTCAGGATGTTTGCAGAATGGAACGCTATCTTTAGGGGAATGTAGGAAAATTTGTAAGGTGTTAACTAGTGTGATGGCCATTCTGATGTTGACTCATTTTAATAATTGGGTTATTTTTTTTTTGATATATTACCTATGTTGCCGGCACAAGAGAGAGAGAGATGCTGCATATATGAATTAACCAAATGTCATGACATTAGTGACCTCTCTTATGCCAGCAACCATATACAGAGTTTACGCAGCAATGTACAGACAGCGCATGATGTGCCTAATGATACACATGAATAAAATTATCAATGGAGTATGTTCCAATTTATAGAGATAATAACTGTTGGAAACATTTGAGTTTTTTGTTTGTGTTAAATATCTTTCTTTTATATACTGCCAGCTGTACACGTTCAGTCAAACATTTCCTCCAACATTCAGTTTGAATGTCAGAGAACCATTCAGTTTTAATGAATAAAAAGTGTATGAGTCAAACCTGGTTAATCATTCAAAATTGAATGGTTCAGTTAGGATATCGTGTGTTAAGGTTGTTTGCAAGGACAGGAAAATCCAAACTTCATGTGGATTCAAGAAATTAAAGTAATCCAGGAAAGAAGAAAACATATTGAAACTTCCCAGCAAGTAACAGCAGATATGGCCTGAGAAAATACAGAGGAAAAGGTAAGAAAGCTATGTCATTTGTAAAAGATGATAAAGGTCATTTAACCCTTTAACTGCTGACTTTATATTCTGCTAACATTGTCCCATGTGCTGAATTAATTTTGCAAAAAATTTATAAATAAAATCAATTAAAATTCTTACTGAAGTAAAAAGTCCAGACAGCATCATAGATTCTTGATATACACTTGTTCACTCACAAAAAATGGCAATAATAGTGTTTTATAAAATTTGCATAATCAAGGGGTGTCTACTTGATTATGCAAATTACACACATTAATTTATGTAGAATCACCAGGATCTTCTTCATCTGAAGTACACAATTCACTTAACTCGGACAATTCTTCTCCCGACTCATTTGTTGTTAACAATTCATCAATTTGATCATCAGTAAGATAACACAAATATTTACTGGTAGATGCCATATTGTGACATCCCGGAAATCCCCGCAGTCACATGGAGTATGCATCGTGCTGCATAATAATAATATGCAGCACGATGAGTCTTCGGACTCCTCCGAGGAGTCCGAAGACTCATCGCAGGAGGACACCTACTGTATCTCAGTCTCCACCCGAACCTCTACTACCAATCATCCACATTAAAGCCATCTACTACCCTCCACCACAGCTAGTATTTTTCTGTCTGTAAATGGTGCGTGTTCTGAAGGGCCGATTTGTCTGTAGGCAGGCTGAAAAACCTGAGTTTCTGGGAGAAAAAACCCTGCTAACCTCCGTTCGAGATTGGCTAACTCACTTTCGATTGAAAAAGTCCATATATAAAGATTCCTCCCATCACGATGAGAATCAAACTCAGGCCTTTTCCAATTGAAGGGTGCAATCTATAGTCATTCTTCCAATTGCACTACGCAGGTGCTTAATGTGATTAATTGCATCAGTTCAAATTTTTCTCTTTAGATGTCATACAAGGACAGAAGCCTAAGTTAAATAAACTTCAATTGGTTGGCAATAGATGGCGGAACCTACTCGCGAAGTTTGAATATCTTATGACGATTCTTTCCATACTAAAAAATTGTCTGAATATGGGAGGCGAGCCAACCGTTCAAATCAACTTAACTCGATCGTAGCAAGGTCGCCATTTTTTCACCGCTCGAATTAACTCGACTGTAGCAATTAAAGACTAACAAGAATATAAAAAATAAGTGCCTTTGAACTGTAAGAAAGGAAGAACATTGCATCCTTTGATTAGAAAAGATCTGAGTTCAATTCTCATCAGGAAGAGGAATTTTTATACGGACTTTTTCAACTGAAGATAAGTTTAACTCAAACAGAGATAGCAGGATTTTTTTCTGAAGGAATCCTGAATTGTTCTTTCTACTCAACTGGAAAATATATTATATAATATTTATTAATTTACATACAGAAATACTATTAGTGAGCAGTACATGGAACTGTGTGTAAATGGAGAATATAGTAGTGTAGATGGCAAGTTGTGTGAAGTAGAATACCCTCCTGTGATGAGTTCAGGACTCATCACAGGAGGATAATGCGATATTATTATTATTAGTGATAATAATAATAATAATAATAATAATAATAACACTATCATAAAGGTGATTACTACTAAATATCTTAAGGAATTTACAACGTATACTGGAATATAAATTAAAATAAACTTTAATATATACTTCCTATATTTTGGCAATGTCATGTTGCCATCTTCATGGGAACATAACATTAAGACGTGCACACAGGCACTAAAAACAGCAAATGAGGTCGAAGCGAGGAAACTACTGTTTTTCTTAAAGTCCTGATGGCCTTGCCACCTAGCAAGCTATATTAGGTATTCTTGGCCATTGTGTTGAAGTTTTCAAGATCTACACTACATCTTCCAAATTTTGGACAGTCTCATGCATCCAAATTTGTTGAGGTTTGGCATGTTTCTTAGGGCTGAGGCTAATTCTATGAATAGTCTTTCAAATTTATACTTGCTATGGTGTATTACTGTGGCTTTCTTCCACCGTATTCTGTGGCGTGTATCCAGAGCATGGTCTGCAAGCCCAGAATGGCTGTACTGGTGAAACCGGATGTAGTTCTCGCGTTCCGAAATTCTGATATTCGCTGTCCTGCCTGTTTGGCCAAAGTAGGACAGCTTACAGCTGCAAGGGACCAAGTATACACCAGGTAGATATAGGGAAAGTGGTTAGTCTTTAGTGGAGCGGATAAGGGATGCCAATTTTCTATATGGTTTGTAACAAGAGGTCAGGTCATGTTTATTCAGGATTTTGGTAATTTTTTCTGAGGTGTCCCAGATGTAGGGAAAGGTGATGGATTTAGAATAATCTTTTTTGTGAAGGGGTACTGGTGAAACCGGATGTAGTCCTTGTGATCCGAAATTCTGATATTCGCTGTCCTGCCTGTTTGGCCAAAGTAGGACAGCTTACGGCTGCAAGGGACCTGGTATACACCAGGTAGGTCTAGTGGAAGTGGTTGGTCTTTAGTTGAGCAGATAAGGGATGCCAATTTTCTATATGGTCAGTAACAAGAGGTCAGGTCATGTTTATTCAGGATTTTGGTAATTTTTTCCAAGGTCCCCCCGGATGTAAGGAATGGTGATGGATTTAGAATAAGCTTTTTTTTTTTTTTGTGAAGGGGGAGGAGGGGGGTTGTGGTTTACTGGTTTTAGTATTTTTTGGGGGAGTTGTAGTCATTGGCTGAGAAAGTGTTAAGGATGTGATTTAGTTCAGTGGTTAGGGCATTATCATTTGAACAGATTAGTTTAGTCCTGTTGTATAGTGTTTTCACCACTCCATATTGTTGTGAGGGGGGATTGTTGGTGAATGTATCTGCCTGTATGGGTGGGTTTTCTATACACTGAGAAAACCAAGGTTCCATCTAGCTGGCGGGTGACTAGTGTGTCTAGGAAAGGGAGGCTGTTTTTCTCTCTTTTTCCAGGGTGAACTTGATTCTGGGGTGTTGGTTGTTTAAGTGTGTTAAGAAGGAGAGGAGTGTATCAGAGC
Organism: Typopeltis vanoorti; assembly: GCF_054136105.1. NCBI lineage: Eukaryota > Metazoa > Arthropoda > Arachnida > Uropygi > Thelyphonidae > Typopeltis > Typopeltis vanoorti. Next base: position 61,014,830 of record NC_143556.1, read on the forward strand.
CATGTGGCCAAATAGCGAACACATCATCAACGTAACGAAGTCATATGGTAGGTTTTTTGGGGGCAGAGTTTAAGGCTTTCTCTTCAAAAGTCTCCATAAAGAAGTTGGCCAAGGGTGGGGAGAGTGGTGAACCCATGGCTGTCCCCTCTATTTGTTTGTAGAATTTTCCCTGACCAATTGAAATAGCCTCAGTTCATTGTGAACTGAAATAGGATTGAGATATTGGGGGGAAATTTGGCTTGGATGAGCTCTAAGGTTTCCTTGAGTGGGACATTTGTGAACACGGAGGAGACGTCAAAACTGACCATTATGTCACAATGTTGGAGTGTAAGGTTCTCTACACTGGCTTTGAAGTGGGCTGAGTTTTTTATGTGTGATGGTGTGTTGCCAGTGTGTGAGCACTTTGGATAAATGTTTGGCTAATTTGTACATGGGGGAATCAATGCCATCCACTATGGGACGTAACGGCACATTTTGTTTATGTATTTCTGGGAGCCGATATATATATATGGGGGAGTCTAGAGTTAAAAGGTTTTCATTTGTTAGTAACTTCAACAGGCCAAGAAGTGACCATCTTAAGGAGCCTATGGAGTTTTATAATTTGTGAGTTGGTGGGATTGTATTTTTTGTGGGATTGCTACGAAAACAAATTACCGGCATGCCTGTTCTCCTAGCTGATGCAAACAAAGCTATTCGGGCACTAGCTGAAGAGCTTTCCAACATGCTGAATCACAAACACTTTGGTCAATTCGGCATATAAAGAATTTGAGAAAATACGGATTTCACATATCAAGAAATTTGATAATTTAAAAAAGAACTCTACCTCTGAACAAAAACTACCACTCAACACAGTAGTCAACCTTTCTTCCATTATTTTGAAGCCTGAACCACAATTTTGCCATTGCTCCTAGAAAAATACTGGGCGAAGAAATTATGATCCAGATTGAACACAGCATCTGCCACCTTCCAAACCACATCACCAACAATATTAGACTGGATGTAGCCTGTGTTGTCACCAAAGTAAGACCATCAAAAACCAACATATCCAATAGTGAATATAAAGTTCTACAGAAAATGAAGAAAAACAAAGAAATAGTAATCACCAAAGCAGATAAGGGGAACGTCACTGTGGTGATCAACTATACTGACTACACAGGTAAGCTTAAAGCTTTATTATCAGATCGGGCTACTTACTGCCCCATTGAATACAATCCCACCAACTCACAAATTAGAAAACTCCATAGGCTCCTTAAGAAGGTCACTTCTTGGCCTGTGGAAGTTACTAACAAATTAAAACCTTTTAACTCTAGACTCCCCCCGTATATATGGGCTCCCAAAAATACATAAACAAAATGTGCCATTACGTCCCATAGTGGATGGCATTGATTCCCCCATGTACAAATTAGCCAAACATTTAGCCAAAGTGCTCACACACTATACTGGCAACAAACCATCACATATAAAAAACTCAGCCAACTTCAAAGCCAGTGTAGAAAAACCTTACACTCCATCATACTGACATAATGGTCAGTTTTGACGTCTCCTCCTTATTCACAAATGTCCCACTCACGGAAACCTTAGAGCTCATCCAAGCCAAATTTCCCCCCGAAATCTCAACCCTATTTCAGTTCACAATGAACTCAGGCTATTTCGTTTGGCAGGGAAAATTCTATAAACAGATAGAGGGGTCAGCCATGGGTTCATCACTCTCCCCACCCTTCGCCAACTTCTATATGGAGACTTTTGAAGAGAAAGCCTTAAACTCTGCCCACAAAAACCTACCATATGGCTTCGTTACGTTGATGATGTGTTCGCTATTTGGCCACATGGCTCTGATACACTCCTCTCCTTCTTAACACACTTAAACAACCAACACCCCAGATTCAAGTTCACCCTGGAAAAAGAGGAAAAAAACAGCCTGTCTTTCCTAGATACACTAGTCATCTACCAGCCTGACGGAACCTTGGTTTTCTCAATTTATAGAAAACCCACCCATACAGGGAGATACATTCACCAACAATCCACCCCCTTCACAACAATATGGAGTTATTAAGACACTATACAACAGGGCTAAACTAATTTGTTCAAATGACAATGCCCTAACCACTAAATTAAATGACATCCTTAATACTTTCTAAGCCAATGGCTACAACCACCCAAAAAATACTAAAACCAGTAAACCACAGCCCTCGCCTCCATGCCTTCACAAAAAAAATTACTCGAAATCCATCACCATTCCCTACATCCAGGGCACCTCAGAAAAAATTGTTACAGACCATATAGAAAATTGGCATCCCTTATCTGCTCCACTAAAGACTAACCACTTCCCCAAGACCTACCTGGTGTATACCAATTCCCTTGCAGCTGTAAGCTGTCCTACTTTGGCCAAACAGGCAGGACAGCGAATATCAGAATTTCGGAACACAAGGACTACATCCAGTTTCACCAGTACAGCCATTCTGGGCTTGCAGACCATGCTCTGGATACACGGCACAGAATACGGTGGAAGAAAGTCACAGTAATACACCACAGCAAGTATAAATTTGAAAGACTATTCATAGAATTAGCCTCAGCCCTAAGAAACATGCCAAACCTTAACAAATTTGGATGCATGAGACTGTCCAAAATTTAGAAGATGTAGTGTAGATCTTGAAAACTTCAACACAATGGCCAAGAATACCTAATATAGTCTGCTAGGGAACACCATCAGGACTTTAGGAAAAACAGTAGTTTCCTCACTTCGACCTCATTTGCTGTTTTTAGTGCCTGTGTCTTAATCTTATGTTCCCATGAAGATGGCAACGTGACGTTGCCAAAATATAGGAAGTATATATTAAAGTTTATTTTAATTTATATTCCAGTACATGTTGTGGATTCCTTAAGTTATTTAGTAATCATGTGCAACCAATGTATAAGCCTTTGTATGAGAATCATAAAGGTGGCAAAATGTTCTGGACACGGTCGAAAAAGTTTAGAAGTGGTGGAAACAGTACTGTAAAAGGAAAGGAGATGATCAAGGTGTCACCAAAATTAAAGATATTCTAGACATCTGGAGTAATTTGAAAGATTATTAAATGAAACTGGAACTGAGAGAAAACAGTGGATGACAGTATGCAAATGCAAATCAAGGAAACTATGGGTGTTAGAGAATGCAGTCAAGTATATCAGCCACCCACAGCACAAATGAATACGAATACAGAAATAATTATGTGGTGCTGAATGTACTTGTCAAATTTAAATCTGAAATGCTTAGAAAATTTATATCATGCAACATTAATTGCAGGTCCAAGTGGATAATAAAATGTTTGTGTTGTGTTGTGTTGTGAATGGCAGATACACCAGAAATAAAGGGAGAGTAGTTTTTTCATTGATCAGCTTGACGTGGACAAAAGATCAGCATCACTGAAACTTTGATTGACAAAAGATTATATGCTTTCATAAAGATGAGTTTAGGAAAAATTGATTCTGAAGACGATGATTCTTTTGATGCTTTCTATTCTGAGATAGAGGCTAATAGCAAACATACTTTTTAAATATAGAAGTGTCTATGGTTTAGCAGTTCTTTAGATAATTTTTAGTACTGAGACCATATTTCTAAACATATAACAGGTTTAATAAAATAAACAACATAACCCAACAAGTTTTGTAAATCTGACTTATATCATCAGGGATACCCAAAACTTGTTGGGTTATTATAATCGCTGAACTTTATATATATAGTTTCTACTATATTTGGCATGAAACTCTTTGAGTTTCTTATTCGGCTAAGAAACGATATGGGATGTAATATCCCTTAACTTAAACAAAACTTGTTGGGTTATGTTGTTTATTACACACTAAAATTAATGAGACATTATCAGAACATATCAAGTGACCAGGAAAAAAATCATTATGTTAATTACTCCATACATGTTGAAACAACACCAGCTGTTGCTGTTGTTCTGTGGAATGATGTGTGTCATATCCAAAGTCCATGGCTGTTAGATTTTTGGTGAAAGCAGATGAAACTTGGTGTTGGATTTAAGCCAGTGTTTCTCAAAGTGTGGTACGCATACCCCCAGGGGTATGTGGCAATTTTTGGCTATGCATAATTAAAGGAGTCATTATATAAGGCTTTGATTAGGCCACATATGGACTATTGTGCCCAGATTTGGTCACCGGGTTTTCAGAAGGATGAAGAGACGTTGGAAAGAGTCCAAAGGCAACTTACTAAGGTAGTTTCTGACCTCTGGAATGTTGAATATGAGGAAAGATTGAGAAGATGTAAATTGCAGAGTTTGGTGGAGAGGAGGAAAAGGGGAGATATGATAGAGACCTAAAGTTGATAAGGGGTTGTTATAAGATCAATGGTGGAGAAGTTCTATAGAGAATAGTGGGAGATCAGGGAAACTGTATAAAGAGGGTGTGAGTAGGGGAGTGAGAGGCAGGTTTTTATTGTGCAGAGTTGTGAATGATTGGAATGCCTTGCCTGAGAGTGTGGTATCTGCAAGGAGTTTGAGTGTGTTTAAAACATGGTATGATGGGATGTGTGTGTGTGTGTGTGTGTGTGTGATAAAAGGACCTCCCAGATGAGTCTTTGACTCCATGAGATCTTGGGGTAATAATAATAATAATAATTATATTTTTCAACAAACAGTGCAATTAGAGACAACTGGGATAAAACGGCACTAACTAATGAATCACATCCCCTCTCCAACAGAAATTGCTGTATAGACCACGCAAAACCATATGTTGCCAGTGGAACATATGGTTTTGCTTGACACCACCCCCCGTCGTTAACGTGTTAAAACTAAGAAATATATAGTGAATGTGTTTCAGATATTATGGATTTTGGTTAAAGGGAATTAGCATTTCAACTCAACTGTTGAAATGCTAATTTGTCTTTGGTTCACTCAATCTTTTGTTAATACTGCACCAGTCATATGCAGTTCTTCGCTGCTCTACGTGTCTCAAGTCTTGTAAATTACTGGTAATTTTTGCTTGAAATAATGGGAAAGAAGATGACGCTATTTGGGTAGATGACTTTGATGATGCAAACAAAGAAACTGTTCTCTATGCCAAAAGTAGTGATAGCAAGTAGGAGCTTCTTGGTAAGTCGCACCATTTTCAGTTTTTTTCTGGAAACTTTAGTTTCCCAAAATTCCCACACGTATCTCACAACACAATTTTTTAGCTTTAATTTTGGGAAAAAAGTAGAGTTATATTCGAGTAAATACAGTATTTTTTTTAGCTTTCAAATTCTTACGTATGAATCATTGGTTAAAGATTGTAAAACCCCCAAAAGAGAGCAATATAGCAAATACAAGTAGCTGTAAGCAACAAGAAAACGTTGATATTGCATCTGGATCAAATGAAATTGATAAGAGTGTGTTGTCTGACATCTCTAGAGAACCAAAATTTAAAAATAAATCATATTTTTTGTTTACATGAACATATCAATTCAAATAAAATAGATATTTAATTTTAATTAATATTTTAATTTTTAATTAATTTATTAATTTTTAATGAATTTATTAATTTTAATGAATTTATTAACTAATTTTTTTTTACATTAATTAATTATTGGGTACTTGGTAATGAAAATTTAAGAAGGGGGTATGTGGATATCTGAAGTGTGAGGAAACACTGGATTAAGCTTTGGTTTTAATTACATTGTGTGGAGATCTGAATATTTTTGAGGCTTTTTAAATTTACTTGTAAAACAATTATGATCAATATATGGCATTTCTGTTTCTTGACAAGCTACTTTGCAGCCTGTGTTTGTTGTATGAAAGGCTAATCCTGATTTATGCTGGCTACTTTTTTTTTTTTAAAGTATTTTGGATGTTCAGAAATGCAAATCTCCCCAGACCTTCCCATCTGGAATACATAGCAAATGTCACAAGAGCAGTGCATTTTGTAAACTCCTGGTTTCTTATGGTACAATGTGGAGGATTTGGTGGTTTATATATTGGCATAAAAGTCACTTTAATATTGTAATCATGAAGCAATGGTACAATTTTGTCTGTAACATCTTGATGTAAATTAACAGTTGCATTCTAGAAATCTTGTTTATATAAAAGAGCTACTGGAGGTGTATTAAGAATTTTATTGATTGTATTCGGTTCATATCTACTGAGGGCAAGAGCATTCATCGCAGTTCTTCACTCCATTTTTAGACATACTGGAAATGTTGTACACTCTATCTCATAATATCTTAATCATGCTTATCTTTTGCAATGGATGGTGATGTAAAGTGGCATATAAAAATCTTCCGGATGCAGTAATTTTTCTGTATACTATATAGAAATGTTAATTTTTTGTGATCCTCCAGTTCAAGAGTGAATTTTATGTTTGGATGCTGTTCAGATAATCTTTAAATTGAGTTAAAATATCCATTATTCCTGACCAAAGAACAAAAATGACATTCAAATAAAGTAACCAAGAGTTTTTTTTTTTTTTTTGGTACTACTATTCAACAGAGTTCTTTTCGAAATTCTCCATAAAGAGATTTGCTAGGGCTGGTGATAGGAGGGGAGAACCCATGGCAAGTCCTTCTGTTTGTTCCTAACATTTATTGAGAACAAAGTTAGTTCGAAGGTTTTGAAATTTGACACATGAAAAAGAAAATTGACGAGATTAAGATACAATGTAGCCTTTCTGTACTGGATAACCTGAACTCAAATAATAAGTTTAAATATGTGATTTATCCAACTCTCCGTTATGTCCCGCCGCTTTCTAGAAGTGTGCAAGTTCTGTTTTCTTATCCAGATGTCACTGCGAGCAATCCTTTGTAAACCTCTGAACCCCATTAACAGGAGACACATTAACAGAACAAAGTCCATGCGGTTAGCCTAGTGGTTATGTGCTTCGCAACCATATGCCTGGGGAAGGAGTGTCCTGGGTTCGATTCCCGTCGCTGATGTGAGGAGCTTAAGGATCTTCCTCAGCCATAGCCAAGTTAGTCAGTCTTGGGCATGGACAGCAGGGTTTTTTCCCCAGTTTATCTGGGGGTTTTCATCCCACAAGCAGGCAAACCGACCCCGTGAACACACGGATCTACAGCCATAAATACTTATCCCCCCCCCATGCGGAGGCTCAACTCACCCCAATAGGGACAGGGGAGAAAAGGGAGGAAACCCCATATGAATAAATAAATAAATAAATTGGGAACAAACAGAAATATGAAGAAAATGCTTTCCATGCGCAGTTTTGGAAAAAAAAGTTTTTGAAGAAGATCAACAGTGTTATTCCTAAGAATATTGGTGACCAGACTGACAACATCTAAACTAGCTAGGATGTCTGAAGGTTCTATATTTAAATCCTTTACCCTTTTAATGAAATGTATGCTATTTTTCACATATGATTCTTTCTTTCCTTTATGTGGGGCTACCACACAAACTTGACGAGTAGCTGTCAAATTTGAGGTCAAGGAATCTTCTCTCATCTATAATGGGATATAGGTGCTCAATAGATTCTTCTGGTGAATTAAGTAACTTTTTGATCAAGTCATTAGTTTCATTGTGAACCTCCGTAGCAAGCCCTTTGGTCAGAAAGAACTGGGTTCGATTCCCATCTATGATGCGAGTAACTTTTATCAGGTCTTTTCAACTAAAGGTGAGTTAGCAAGTTTCATATGGAGGTGGAGAGTCTCTCCCCCCCAAAGAAACTCAAGTTTTTCATCCTTCAAAACAGGCAAACTGGATCTGCGAACACATACACACACACACACACCTACAGTCATAAATACTTAGGGCAAAGAAGTCAATGGGAAACCGCCTTGTTTCATAATCATTATTCCCTAGCAAAATAGCATATTGCTACCCAACCAGTTATAAGTGTGAGGATTAAACAATATTAGTTTTATTATGATTAAGTCATGGGATTTCAGTTTAAGATTGTATAGGCGTAATCTTCTAGTAGGATGTTCATTTTTCTTATGCATTCATCTAAGTTCATTACCACTATTGTATTTGTGTACAATGTTTTATTTCATCATAATTCCTTCAGAGCTGTTAATTCTAATTTCAGGAATATTTCTAGGTCATAATTTAGTTTTGAGTAATATAGCTAAAGTTTGAATATGGATGAGGTCTGAAGAATCTCTTGGGAATGGGACATTCCCTTCTCAATGTGCACTATAATGTCCACTTTTGGGAATGTTCTCTGGGGATAAGGCAAAATTAAAATCTCTTCCTAAATGATTCATTTTGATGTGAGATAAGACTTTAGAAGAAAGATCATTATCTATTCCCAATAGAAAGAAATATAATTTCATTAAAATATGCAAAAATGCAATAGCAGTAATGAACGCAGATGAATGCATCAGAAAAATGAACCCTACTAGAAGATTCCAACATCTACACATCCTGGGATTCCATGACATATTCGTAATAAAACTAATAACTAAATCAAAAAATTACTTAATTTGCCAGAAGAATTTTAAAATTTCTACCATGAAACTTCCTTCAATCCCAAAGATTTATGGAGTATCAAACATCCACAAACAGGATATTCCTGCTGTAGATGGCAGAGATTCCCTAACCTCAAATGTGGCAAAGTAGCTGTGTACATAGAAAAGACAAAATCCTATATCAAAAATCCACAAATAGGATATTCCTATTATAGATGGCAGAGATTCCCTGACCTCAAACATGATGAAGTAGCTGTCAAACCTAGTAGCTCCACACACAAAAAAGACAGAATCGTATATGAAGAATAGCTTGCATTTCATTGAAAGGGCAAAGGATTTAAATATAGAAAGTTCGGACATTCTAGCAGGTTAGATGTGAGTCTGAAGTTAGATTACTGTGTCATCTCAATGTTCCTAGGGATGACACGGTGAATCTTCAAAATCTTTTTTTCCCGCCAGACACAGTCAGACTATTAAAACACTGTACGGACAACATTTCATTCATATTTTGAGATAAATATTGGTAACAAACAGAAGAGCTTGCCATGGGTTCTTCCCCTCCCGCCTTAGCAAATCTCTTTATGGAGAATTTTGAAAAGAATAGTGTTAAATATTAGTACTTTTAACCAAACTCTTGGTTAAGTTATATGGATGCCATTTTTGTTGTTTGGTCAGGAACAATGGATGACTTAACTCAGTTTAAAGATTATCTGAAGAGTTTGCAACCAAACATAAAATCTACTCTTGAACTAGAAGGATCACAAAAAATTATAATTTCTTGACATTCTTCTCAAAGTAAATGACAAAAAAAAAATATTGATCCTTTCAGTATACAGAAACAACAAAAACAATACTGCAACTGAAAGACTTTTACATGCCACTTCACACTGCCATCCATTACAGAAGATAGACATAATTAAAACTTTATGAGATTAAGCCGATAACATTTCCAGCAGGGTAGGGAAAAAAAGAAAAAAAAAACATAGCGGAGAACTGCACTACCCGAGACATACTCTTTCCCTCAGTGGGCAAGAATGCTTAATATACCTCCTTTACATAAACAAGATTTCAATCTTGTTGGATCTTTTCCTGGTTTTGGGATAGCAATGACAATTGAAATATGCCAAGAATTTGGAAACTCTTCCTCTGCAAATATTCTATTGAATAATAATAAGAGAAGGAGATCCATAGAAGATGATGGTAGATGTTTTATCATTTCATAATGGATGTCATCAGGCCCGTAGGGCCTGATGACAGTAGGAGAGCTCTTTTTTTGTTCCTCCTTAACAAATGGCTGATTGTATGGCTCAAGAACATTGGTAGAAAAATTTAGACTTCGTTTCTCTTGTTGTTCTTTCAGAGTTAAGAATTCAGAAGAATATGAAGCTGTTGCTGAGATTCTAGCAAAATTTTCTTCCAAAGTGTCTGCAATGGTTTTGGGATCAGCAATAACACTTCAATAACAATAACATTATGGTCTAAGATAGACAAACAATGTGTTTTATATCTGCCTTTCATTTTCCAGATTTTATCCCATACAAATTTTTGACTGGTCATTTGATTAATTGATGTAGTAAATTGGATGCATGATTGTTTTTGATTCTGACATCTCACATAGCATGCTTTGGCTCGAGCACATTTGAAAGCTATAAGGTTTGATGTGGTGGGATATCTACGAAATATATCCCATGCTCTGTGTAGGTCTTTTTTTGGCAGTCTGACATTCTGGGTTCCACCATGATTTTGGATAGAGTAGAAATCGAGATGATGTTTTCGTGATGTTGCTGCCTGCATAATGCACTCTGTTATACACTTTACTGCTTCACTGATAGATGTTTGACAGATGATATTAGCATTAAATTTTGCAAGATGAGAAAAAGTGTTTGTCAGCCTGGTCCATTTTACACATAGGTATCTGTGTGGGTGAACATGATTCTGTGAAGACATTGTGCAAGGAACAGGAAAGTGGTCACTTCCACATACGTTTTCTTCAATGTCCCACATAAGCAGTGGAAGAATGGAAAGGGAGCAGAATCCCATGGAGAAGTGAATTGCTAATGCTCATGGAGGAGTAGCTATCCTAGTGGGCAGTCATATTCCTTTCCATCATGTCCAACTTAATACTTCTCTGGAAGCAGTAGCAATTCGCTTCACCATGGGCTTCTGTTCCCTTTCCATTCTTCCACTGTTTTCACATTGGAGGACCATCTCCAGTTCTGTCCTTGTGTACAACAGTGAAATTCCTGAAGGTGGTCCTCATTGGGTCTTAAGTACATTTCTTGTAGACAGAAACAGAAAGGTTTGTGTTTCTGCAACAAAATCTTGATATCATTGACATTCTGGTGAAATGCACAACAGTTCTTCCATTGTAAAAATTTTCCTATTGTTTTGATTTTATAGACTTGTCTGGTTTTCAGGAGGCTGAGGGCTTACTTTTTTCATATTTATATTATCAATTGTTTGGGGGAAGTATGGACGGCCAGTATCCATTTCTTCCTCTGGTAGGGACTTCAATACGGCTGATGTGTTAGGGTCAGTTGGTAGGTTTAGTTTATTTTCAGTGGGTACCCATGTATCCATTTTTTCTGTTGGAATGGCTGGTGGTTTATCTTTAAGTGATATCTTTGTCATAATTTTTTTGATAAGTGGGTTTTCGTCGAGTGGGATCATTTTTGGAGCTGTCTCTGGAGTAAAGCCATAGGTCATGTGATCAGATGGTGGAACAGACATACAAGTTTGAGTTGCTGTTGGTACCTTCTTAATTGTTACCTTCTCAGCATAAGAGGATCTCAAAGCAGGTGTGATAGTAGCTAGTTTTCTTTTTGCATCCTGATATGTTATGTTTTGCTCTGTTTTCATTTTTTGTATTTCTTTTTCTTCTTTCAATTTCTGACATGCACTGGATGATCTCCCTGACAGGTGACAAATTTAGCTTTTTTTTTTGCACAGTAAGATTTATTATCATGTTCTTTACTACCGCATCGGGCACATGTAGTAGAACCATGTAAGTGAGTGGAACAGTTGGCCTGTTGAACTGGCGAGGTGCGAATGAGTTTAATGACTACTGATGTGAATAATTATGTATGACCTCCCTCAATGAGTCCTTGACTCCCTGGAGGTCTCAGATAATAATAATAATGCATATATACTTACATGCACACATACACAAGCATGCACATCAAGTGGCAAAATTGTTAGTTTAGTACTATATATTTTAAGAAATGGCAATAATCAATTTTGAGAAAATGATTATGATATTAGCATCATTTAATGATGCAAAAATTAAAAATAAAAAACAAACAAAAAAAAAGCATACTGACTAATTAATAGTGAATGTCCTATATATATATATATATATATATTAATTACCATATGGGTCCAACTCATAAGTTTTACTGGCTGAACCTGCTTCATTCGTGGCCACACATGTGTAATTTGCTGCATCATGATGTCTAACGGTATGAAGAATAAGTGAGCCTTGAGGAGATATTTGGTAACCAATGCTTGCTGTTGACAATGCAATATTATTCTTTAACCATACAATTTGTGGTTTAGGTAAACCATCAGCATGACAGGAAATAGAAGTAGTTTCACCAATAATGGGATGTAGCTTGAGTATGCCATGACGAATTGAAGGAGGTTCTAAAAATACATTGAAATATAAAATCTTTTCTGTATAATGAATTCAATGAGATTAATAAACTTTAAAGTAACGAAGGAATTATTGCCATCAGACAAGTCATGAAAATGTTTTTCTTAAGAAAATTAAAATAATAATAATAATAAAAACAACTAAGTTCAATGTTTTAAAATATAATGGTCAGATAAAGTTATCTATTTATTAGACATGAATAGACATTAGACAGGAATAGCATATAATGTAGATAATAGCAATTCCACTGAGTCTGCCTCCCACTGACGAGACCTCAATAAAGATTGAAACTGGTCTGGGTAGTGGCCCTTCCCTTAATGCATAGCAGTATACATGTCCGCAAGGAGATGTGCTTTGCATTATGGGAGATACTGAGACAAGGAGTGATGAGAGCTTGGTCCACCTTTGCTCAAAGTTGCCTGGTGTTGCACTACCCTTACCTCAGTCCTGAAGATATTTTCAGGCACAAACTTTGTTTGCTTACACTTGGATAAAGGATTAAACTAAATTTATTATTATCCAATGAAATGAATTTGACCAATGATAATTTGATGCAATTAACTATTCAATTCTCGTTAGTGGCATAGATGGCCAAGTGAAGACTATTTCTGCTTTACTTAACAACAGGTTGAGTTTAAATCGCTCTGGAATAAGATGTCAGCAAAGTTTTAGGTAGCAGATAACTTCACTGTCTGGCCAAAGCAACTAAGTCTATGATGCTAATATTATGCCTATAAACTGCTACTGTCATTATACTTAATGGTCTCAGCATCCACAGTTCAGTCAGTATCAAAAATTAGTTTTATCTGGAAAGACCTAAAATTATAAGTATATATAATTTTAGGTCTTTCCATTATAAGTATTTTCTCAACTAAAGCTGAGTAGACTTTTCCACCTCTCCATATGAGAGATGTGATAATCTTACTGCCTCTCAAATTTTTCCTCTAAGAAAATTTGGATTTTTCATTTCACAAAACGGGCAAACTGGTTGGACGAACACCTGCAATTTATAGGGATAATATTAGCATCATAGACTTAGTTGCTTTGGCCATACTTCTCAATAACAACAACAATGTAATGGTTGCAAAAACATTATTGAATAACAATAAGGCATCTGGAGCGATTGCTGTTCTGAACAAGTCAGTGTCCCAGGGAGGATGGTAGAAGGGGTGGCCTCTTGTGGGAATGGGTACTTGGGAGAAGGGAGACGACATCAGCTAACACTGAGCGCAGTGGAGTCTAGAGAAGATAATGCTGGGTAGAGAAACAATAGCATTTATATGCTTTATACTAATGTCAGGAGTATCCGGAATACGGGAGAGGAATTGGTGGTGCAGATAGCATCAGCCAGGCCAAAAATTATTGGGATCACTGAGATGTGGTCTCAGTGATCCCAATAATTAGAAGAGGATATAATAACAGGAATAGAAGTTGCTGGGTACAGCATTTTTTGGCAGGATAGGAAGGGAAAGCATGATGGTGGTGGTGGAGTACTGCTTATGATAAGTGATGACCTATGTCCTCTAAGAGTAGAGACTTTGGAAGGCAGTGGCACTAATGATTTTGAAAGCATATTATTATTATTATTATTATACTCAGGCCTCCATGGAATCAAATGACTCATCGTGGGAGGTCCTTTCTAAGAAACACATCTACCAAGACCCATTGAGGGAGGTCCCTCCTAGGAAACACAAAGTCTATCATACCACTCCTTAAATGCATTGACCGTTCTTGCTCTCACCACTCCATCAGGCAATGCATTCCATGGTTCAACCACCCTCCATGCAAAGAAACCACTCCTCACCCTCTTTCTCACAGTTTCTTTTTTGTAACTTCAAGGGAGGGTCCCATGTCATGACTCCTTCCCGCTGTTCAACCAAGCGAAAGAATTTGCCAGTGTCAACCCTGTAACCACCTCTCAACAGTTTAAAAGTCTCAATCATATCACGCCTCCTTCTATCTGTCAAGCTCTGCAGTCCACACTCCCTCAGTCGATCCTCATAACTAACATTGTACAGTCCCGACACCATCTTTGTTATCCGCCTTTGTGCCCTTTCCACAGTTAATTTATTCCCATCAAATCCTGGGGACAAGATCTGAGAACAATGTGGTCTGATCAGAGTCTTATACAACGGAATGATAACCATTTTATCTCTGCAGGTCAGTGTCCTTCTCATTATTGCAGCAATCCTCTGCGTTACCCTCACTACCTTTGCAATATATTCCCAAATTTCAGGTTTCTATCAATCATCAAACCCAGATCTCTTGTCTCCCCTACTTCCTACATCATAACTCTTCCCATAGTATGCAGCATACCATCGATGTGCCCCAAACCTCAACACCTTACAATTTGCTGCATAGGACCGACACCCCCATTCATTTCCTCATATATCTAGCTTATTCAAATCCTCTTGCAGGGCTACCACATCTGCACTATTACTAATCACCCTTCCCAGCTTCACATCATCCACAAACAGCCGAATATCCCCTTGCAATCCCCAGACAATGTCATTGATATAAAGGTTAAACAATATAGGTCCCAGTACTGAGTCCTGTGGAACCCCACTTCTAACCCTCTACCTCTTTGATACTGCTCCACCATACACAACTCTCTGATAACTATCAGACAGCCAATCCTGAATCCAGTTGAACAATCTGACATCCAGACCCATGTGCTGCAACTTGAATATCAGCTTATCATGTGGCACCCTGTCAAATGCCTTTGCTAAGACTAGGAAAATGGCAGTATATGCCTTTTCCTCATCTAATGCTCTTGTAAATTTAATATAAAAGGCTAGCATATTGCTAAAAGAAGAGCGCGCCTTTACAAATTCATGCTGACTCTCACTGATAGCATTACCCTCATCTGCCCAATGTTGTATTTGGTCCTTCACTACTTTCTCCAAAGATCATACTAACTACTGATGAAACACAAACTGGCCTATAATTAGACACTTCCAGTCTGCTACCACCCTTATGCAATGGCACTATCTTACCTTCCTTCCATTCCATGGGCACCTTTCCTGCAGCCAGACTTTCATTGAAAAGCCAGGTCAACGGCACTGTCAGTTCCTTAGCACATTCTCTTAAAACTCGTGGTGAAATACTATCCAATCCCACAGCTTTACTAACATACAGAGTACTCAGTATGTGAAACAGACTCTCCTCCTGCACCTCTAAACCTCGAACCTGCCCTATCCCTCTAGTATTCAAATTGACTCCTCTAGGATGAAATACTCCAATAAAGTGTTCATTGAAAATTCCACTATGTCTTCTGCAACAGTCACTCTATTCCCATTTTTATCCCACAATATCATTCTTCCACAGTCATTTCTCTTCCTACTGGCCACATATCTAAAAAATTCCCTAGGATTTTCCTTGGATCTAAGGGCCAATCTTGTCTTATATTCCAGTTTCGCTTTCCTTACCATAGTAGTCACTCATCTCGCCTGTGTCTTATATTTTTCATCTATCTTCTCTTCACCTGTCTCCTTATATCTCTTCCATAGCCCCTTTTTTGCATGTAACTCCTGTTTAATATTGTTTGTCATGCACTTTACTCCAAATTGCGTCCTCTTCTTCTCTTGTGGAATACAGCTTACGATTGCTGCTAACAAATATTCCTTCACAATTTCCCAAGCACTAATGATATCCCGGCCTTCCAATTCACCCCCACTAAACTTCCCTAAGTTGACATATAAGACTATTATAATAACCTGCTTTATAATTCCACATACGTTCTTTCTCTTTGATACTCCTGCATGTCTATTCATTTTCCAAGTCAAAACCATATGGTCACTCTCGCTTCAACTGGTGGGCGAGATGTCATCTCAGTTATTATTAGCTCTTCTGATGTTATAATCAAATGCTTTGAGGTAGAGGTGGGCAAGACAGGATATTTAGTGGGGTGTTGCTACAGACCCACGAGCACAGAGGGTGGGGACCAGGAAATGTTTAGACAGTTGAGTTTGGCAACTGCAAGAAGAATGATTGTTATGGGAGATTTTAACTACAGTAGTATAAATTGGGGAGAGGAAGATGCATGTAGCAATAAGGAAAGGGAATTTCTAGAATTCTTGAGGGACAAATGTCTTAGGCAACGTGTAATAGAGGGAACAAGAGGTTCAAGAGTTTTGGATTTGGTTATAGATGGTATATCACCTGGACTGGATGGTATATCACCAAGAGTTTTGAGAGAATGTGCTAGGGAACTGACAGTGCCTTTGACCTGGCTTTTCAATGAAAGTTTCAAGGAATGGAAAAAAATAAGATAGTGCCATTAGATATGGGCGGTAGGAGACTGGAAGTGTCTAATTATAGGTCAGGTGTGTGTCATCAGTAGTTAGTAAGATTTTGGAAAAAGTGGTGAAGGACCGTATACAGCATTGGGCAGATGAGGGTAATGTTATCTGTGAGAGTCAACATTGATTTGTTTAGGAGTGCTCTTGTTTTAGGAATATGTTAGCCTTTTATGATAAAGTTACAAGAGCATTAGATGAGGGAAAGATATATTCTGCCATTTTCTTAGACTTAGCGAAGGCATTTGACAGGGTGCCACATGATAAGCTGATATTTAAGTTGCAGCACATGGGTCTGGATGTCAGATTGGTCAACTGGATTCAGGATTAGCTGTCTGATAGGTGTCAGAGAGTTGTGTATGGTGGAGCAGTTTCAAGGAAGCAGATGATTACAAGTGGGGTCCCAAAGGGCTCAGTACTGGGACCTATATTGTTTAACCTTCATATCAATGACATTGTCAGTGGATTGCAAAGGGATATTCAGTTGTTTGTGGATAATGCGAAGCTGGGAAGGATTATTAGTAATAGTGCAGATGTGGCAGCCCTGGAAGAGGATTTGAATAAGCTAGATAGATGGGCAAATGAATGGGGGATGTCGGTTTAATGCAGCAAAATGTAAGGTCTTGAGGTTTGGGAAACATCAATGGGATGCTGCATACTCTATGGGAGGAGTTATGATGGAGGAAGTAGGGGAGACAAGAGATCTGGGGTTGATGATTGATAGAAACCTGAATAGGGGGATATATTGCAAAGGTGGTGAAGGTAACACAGAGGATTGCTGCAATAATGAGAAGGATGCTGACCTGCAGAGATAAAACATTTATCATTCTGTTGTATAAGACCCTGATCAGACCACACTTGGACTATTGTTCTCAGATTTAGTCCCCAGGATTTGATGGGAATAAATTAACTGTGGAAAGGGTACAAAGGCAGATAACAAAGACGGTTTCAGGACTGTACAATGATAGTAATGAGGATCGGCTGAGGGATTGTGGAATGCTGAGTTTGGTGGATAGAAGGAGGAGAGGTGATATGATTGAGACTTTTAAACTGTTGAGAGGTGGTTACAGGGTTGACACTGGGGAGTTCTTTAGTTGGTTGAACAGAGGTAAGGAGCGATGACAAGAGGCCATCTTTGGAAGTTACGAAAGGAAACTGTGAGCAAGAGGGTAAGAGTGGTTTCTTTGCGTGGAAGGGTTGAACCGTGGAATGCATTGCCTGATGGAGTGGTGAGAGAGAGAACGGTCAATGAGTTTAAGGAGCGGTATGATAGACTTTGTGTTTTTTAGGGGGGGGGAGCACCTCCCTCTCGATGAGGCTTGATAGACTTTGTGTTTCTTAGGAAAGACCTCCCATAATGAGTCTTTTGACTCCATGGAGGCCCGAATAATAATAATAAAATAATAATAATAATAACAACAAAATAACCCAGAATCCCTGTTTTAAAAACAGGGATTTTGGGTTATCTAATCCTTAAGTTCCACACAGTAATAATATGCTGTAGGTTTCTAACTTTTATATGAGTAAAATTATTATTATTATTTATTATTATTATTATGTGACATGTCCAGGGAGTCCAAAGACTCATCAAAGGAGGGCTTATTCCACAACTCCCTGTCTCTACCACTTAATCCACCAACTAAAATGAACCAGAACTACACCAACACCATCTACCATCCATCACTACCACCACCATCAAAAGCTCTGGAAATGTCGAGAATATTATTATTATTATTATTCAGGCATCGATGGAGTCAATGGAGTGTGAGGAGTGGTTTCTTTGCGTGGAGGGTGGTTGAACCATGGAATGCATTGCCTGAAGGAGTGGTGAGAGCGAGAACAGTCAATGAGTTTAAGGAGCGGTACGATAGACTTTGCGATTTTTAGGGGGGGGAACCTCCCCCCTCGATGTGTCTTGATAGACTTTGTGTTTCTTAGGAAAGACCTCCCACGATGAGTCTTTTGACTCCATGGAGGCTTGAATAACAGTATACGTTTATGCAAACCTTTCTATGTTAAGTGTTCAGAGGGTGATATATGTGAAACGTTCAACTGTGGATCTAAATTGGCAGAATTCATTCTGGTGGTCACCGATTAATTAATAGACCACTAGGTAGTGAAGAAGTTGACTACTGATAACTTTCTCCATTATTTTGAAGAGGACTGAGATGATGGTGATCGTCATTAGTTTAACAGCAGACTTTTACTCTCTATTTTTTTTTTTTTTGAACAGGTTTAATATCTACTTCCTAATATGAGGATGATTGATGCTTCGCATATGAGAAGTAAAGAGAATTAAGTAAGAGAATTTCTTTTGGTTTTGTGTTGTGTTAGAATTTTGTGACTGATTTTTTTTTTGCCATGTTGTAGAGCTACCTTCTATACAGCAAGTATATAACTAGATGACTGGATATCACTAACAGAATCTTGGTGTAAATCTGATATTTTGTGCCAAATCTAGAATCTTTTCTTTCAGTCACCTCAAACATTCTCTTGCTGCCTTTCCCAGGGTGTAATTTCTTAAAATCACCATATTTTCTTTAAATTCTTGCCTGGTTGGTCAAGTGGTTAGCATGTCTGCTCCCCAGCGAACAGGTAGCAGGGATGATTCCCACTGTGGATGGGATGTCTGTGATTGTTTAGGTGAGAGATGAATTTAATCAGCCAGTGTGTGATCACCATCATGATTATCAGAGGCCTAAAGCGGCTTGAAAAAGTTCCATGTTTGGTCTCTAGGGCAGGGTTACCAGGTTTGTAAAAAACAAATTAAAAAATAGAAAAAAAAATATAAAAACTGATAAAAATAAAAAAAAAATCCTTAGCCAATCCACAGTACAAGAAGTACTATAGGTTTACAAATAATCTTTCAGTAAGGAATGCCAGAGGACTTCTTCCATCTTTTGAATCTAAATCCTAACAATTATATTGTTGTCTGAAATAGTGCAAGTTCTATAGGAAGTTTTTCTGTGAAGTTTTTCTGAGGACTAAAAGAACTCCAACTATTCATCTAACCCACTCACTTATTTTTAACTTGTAATTAGCTTAAGGAATTAACAACGCATATAACGGATATTAATTAAAGCAAACTTTAATGAATACCTTCAATATTTCGGCGTCACATTGCCATCTTCAGGAACATACAGGAACATATGGTATGTGCATGCAGGCACTAACAAAAGCAAACGAGGGAGAAGGCAAGAAACTGATATTGTTCCTAAAGTCCTAATGGTGCCCCCTAGCAGGCTTATTGGGTTGTCTTGGCCGTTGGGCTGAAGTTCTCATAATGTAGGCTTCCCAAATTTGGGGTAGTTTATGCACCCAAATTTGTTGAGGTTTGGAACGTTTTTTAGAGCTGCTGATGATTCCATGAATAATCTTTTGTACTTGAATTTGCTGTGGTGTATTATTTTAGTTTTCTTCCAACGAATTCTATGGCGGGTATCTAAGACATGATCTGCCAGCCCCGAGTGGCTGTACTGGTGAAACCGGATGTAGTCTGTGTGTTCTGAAATCCTGATATTCGCTGTCCTGCCTGTTTGGCCAAAGTAGGACAATTTACAGTTGCAAGGGACCTAGTATACACCAAGTACGTCTAGGGGGGGGGGTCTTTGGTAGACAGTGGATAAGGGATGCCAACTTTTTATATGGTCTATAACAAGAAGTCAGGTCATATTTTTTGAGGATATTTGTTATTTTCTCAGAGGTGCCCCAGATGTAGGGGATGGTAATAGACTTAGTGTAATCTTTATTGTGGAGGGGGAGGGAGGGTTGTGGTTTACTGGTTTTAGTAGTTTTTTGATTTTTTGGGGGTTGTAGCCATTGGCTAAGAAAGTGTTGAGGATGTGGTTTAGTTCAGTGGTTAGGGCATCATGATTTGAGCAGATTAATTTTGCCCTGTTAAATAGTGTTTTTATAACGTATTTTGTATCTGCCTGTATGGGTGGGTTTTCTATAAACAGAGAAAGCCAAAGATCCATCAAGCTGGCAAGTGATTAGAGTTTCTAGGAAGGGGAGGGTGTTGTTTTCCTCTTTTTCTAAGGTGAACTGGATTCTGGGGGTGTTGGTTGTTTAAGTGTGTTAGGAAGAAGTGGAGTGTATCTATCTGAGCCATGTGGCCAAATAGCGAACACATCATCCACGTACCGAAGCCAGATAGTGGGTTTTTGTGGGGCAGAGCTTTGAATTGTCCTACTTTGGCCAAACAGGCAGGAGAGCGAATATCAGGATTTCAGAACATAAAGACTACATCCGGTTTCACCAGTACAGCCATTTGGGGCTGGCAGACCATGCCTTAAGATACCCACCATAGAATTCATTGGAAGAAAACTAAAATAATACACCACAGCAAGTTCAAGTACAAAAGATTATTCATGGAATCATCAGCAGCTCTAAAAAACATTCCAAACCTCAACAAATTTGGGTGCATGAAATTACCCCAAATTTAAGAAGCCTACATTATGAGAACTTCAGCGCAATGGCCAAGACAATCCAATTAGCCCACTAGGGGGCACCATTAGGACTTGAGGAACAATATTAGTTTCTTGCCTTCTTCCTCATTTGCATTTGTTAGTGCCTGCATGCACATACCATATTTGTATGATCCTGAAGATGGCAATGTGATGCTGAAATATTGAAGGTATTCATTAAAGTTTGCTTTAATTAATATCCATTATATGCATTGTTAATTCCTTAAGCTAATTACCAGTTATGTATGACAAATGTATAAGCCTTGCTACATGAATTATGATCACTTATTTTTAATATCTAAAATTTTTAATTCCAGTTAACTTCCTTTTTTCCCAAGTTCACTGAACAATCTGGAAGAGATACTAAGGTGTTTGCTGTAAGCAATTTATTTATTTGTATGGAGTTCTCTCCCTTTTCTCCCCCATCCCTATTGGGGTGAGTTGAGCCCCCTCAAGGGGGGGGTTAAGTATTTATGGCTGTAGATCCGTGTGTGTTCATATGGGCTGTAAGCAATGATCTAACACAAATGGTCTCTCTAACACCCAGAATATCAAGTAATATTCTGCATCACACACACACACACACACACACACACACACACACACACACACACACACACACACACACACACACACACACACACAACCTGTCACTCTTTTCTTAATCATATCTCCTTCTTAAGTTATTGCTCCTCTTTGTAACACAGACCACAATTTGATGAAAGTTATTTCTTCTACAGAATGCTCTTTTCTCAGCTATTCTTAATGGCATCAAGTGGGATGATTTTGGAATTACAGGTATCCCTTGCTTAACACGGGATTTGATTAACACAGCGAAATTAATTGCTACAATCCCTTTATATACGTGGCAAGAGTTTTAATTAACGTGCCTTTAAATTTAGTACATAAAAATATATAAGTCTCGAGGAGTATTTCCTGGCTGAGAGAAAGAAAGTCGTAAGCATGATGACATTGATGATAATGCACATGGTCATCCAAACTCTTTTAATGATCTGTGTGAGAATGTGAAAGGTTTTATTCTTTCCACCAAATATGATATCATTGCAACTTTCAAACACAGTAGAAACAACAACGGGAGAAAATGCGATTACGCTCCAAGAATTATGGAAAAAATTTAACATTAAGCATGCATTTGAAAAC
This sequence comes from Typopeltis vanoorti, assembly GCF_054136105.1. Taxonomy (NCBI): domain Eukaryota; kingdom Metazoa; phylum Arthropoda; class Arachnida; order Uropygi; family Thelyphonidae; genus Typopeltis; species Typopeltis vanoorti. Next base: position 61,036,799 of record NC_143556.1, read on the forward strand.
ATTCATGACTCGTGAGAGCAAGTGTCTTCTAGCTGCATGAGAGCTGTTTGGAAAAGGAAAAACCTTTTGTAGAATGCACTAAAGACTTAGGTAGTTTTCAAAATTCTGTAAACAACGTGGTTGAAGAAAATGTTGCAATTGGTGAAGACCTTGGTTTTGAAAGGCAGAAGATGTTTAAGAATTATTGAATTAAAATTCAAAAAATTTCAGGGACAATGATCTTCTTGAAAATGAACAACAACGCACATATGAAGACAATGAACAAATGGAACATGAAGATAAGGTTCCAAAGAAGATAACAATGAAAGAACTGGATGGAATATTTCACAGTTTAGAATCCCTTAAGCAGCAAGTAATGGATCATACAGATGTTAATCAAAGAATGATTGTTTGCCGAGGTGTAGAGAGTCATTTTGCTTGTTATCGTAGAATTTATGCTGATAAGAAAAAAACTAAAGCTGTTCAAACGCCTCTTGATAACTTTTTTGATAAAAAAAAATTGCAGTAACTAATGTAGGTACATCATGTGGAGGCTTAATGGATTTTTTACAACACTCAAAAAGAATTAAAATAGACTTTAATACTTCCTATATTTCGTCCTAGTCACTAGGACATCTACGGGGATTACAAAAAAATTAATGTAACATATGCACAAATAACAAACAATACTAAGCCCAACCACGTGGGTGACACTAAAGTCCTATCTAGGTAGAGCGCCCTCTAAGGGCAGTAGTAGGTGGCCTGGAATGTAAGTTCCCACCTTACATTCCAGGCCACCTACTATGTGATTCTGGTTTACTAATGATGGTACAAATTATTCCACATACTAGTTTAACAAATCTTAGAGTGCTCAAACATCCAAAGGTTAAAAAAGATCATCTATACAGCCAGTGCCAAAAATTGCACCCAGAGATCTAATTAATATTTTCCCATGGAGGGAAGATAACCTTGCAAGCTTCAAAGTTACCAAAATACTATCCTGTCTTCTCTTTCACAAACAAGACTGCAATTACTAATATTTCAAATCAATTGACATTTATATCTCTAACCTCTTCTGACAACAAATATCATCCCCAAAGCTTTATACTTCTCCAAAAAAAACTAGGTGTGATTATCTGCTAAAGCTTATTTTGTAACTGCTCAGCTACAAACTTGGGACAAATCCCAGATTCACCTCACCTTAGAATATTGTTCTCATGTTTGAGATGATACATCAAAATTCTCCTAAAAATTCTTAATGATATAGAAGAAAGTAGTTTAACTAAGTGAGCTCTCTATCAGACATTCTTATTGCTATCACAAAAGACAGTGTTTCTGTCAATAGGTATTTTGATCTTAAATAATATTCTTTCTTTTAGGGTTACACGGTGATCAGCACTCATATTTGTAGATTTAGGGACTCAAAAACACATGTGTTGAACAGATTATTTTATTAATTACAAATAAAATAAAACTAGACGTTTCGACCTCTATATCGAGGTCATCATCGGAAGAATACAACTGTATACAGAACCAAGCTACATGCTCATGCTTTCTATACCAGTAAACTAAATCTACGTAGTTAATAAATCTTTTTTCTAGCCTGACCTCTAGTGATAGAAAAGAAAAACAAAAATAAATAAATAAAAAAAAATTTATATATATATATATATATATATATATATATTATAAACAGATAAATGCAACTACAATAAACTGTTAGAGTCCTCATGTATTAATATTCTGGATAGTTACAAAATGATTTCTTTCAGTTGCTATTGAATGTTCTAAACACTTCACCAGGTCACCAGGTTGTCTTCTTGTAGTGGGAATTTTTCTAATGCTAGTTTAGGATGTTATACTTGTATAACATCCTAAACTAGCATTAGAAAAAATATTAATACATGAGGACTCTAACAGTTTATTGTAGTTGCATTTATCTATTTATAATATATATATATATATATATATTATAAATAGATGCCATAAATTTCACTATGTCATATGTGTGAGATTAATAATAATAATACATAAAAATAAAACAAGTGGATGCAACTTACCTAACACACTGAGAATGAATTCTTTTGAACTATTACCAGCGATATTAGAAGCAAGACAAGTATAAGTTCCTGCATCACTATGTTGAGAGTTTACAATATGTAATTCTGTGCCATCTTTAATGATTTTATTTCTCTTCTGAGAATCAGAAATTATAGGCCATCCATTTTTAAACCAAAACACTGCTGGAAATGGTATACCTGAGACAGGACATTCAATTATAGCTGGCTGGTTTAGTACTGAGGAAATATATACTGGAACACCACTATTTTCAATTTTAGGTGGAACTAAAAATTTCAAAAAATCAAAGGAATAGTCTCAAATATCATTTACTAAAAAATAACAATATTCTTAATATCGTGCAACATGAAAAATTTTCCCATAAGAATTTAAATTTTGTTGGTAGACAATTGAAAACAACAGATTTAATCTTTTTACTGGACATCACTAAAATGTACTTATATATATGTAGGAAGATTGATTTACTTGGTTGATATACATTTTTTAAAAAAATATTGAATGACTAGAGAAAAATGAAAAAAAGTTTAATAGCACAACTAGTTTCAGCTTGTATCAGCCTTCTTCAGGTGCACATTAAAAAAGAAATAATCAGTAAAACATAGAGAAAATAACTGTAAATAACACGGAAAGTTACTGTACACTTAAAACTCTTTTTATGTGATAGATACATTGCTAAAAATTACGCATAAAAAGAGCTACTGACTCCATAGAAAAAGTGACGATTGGTTCCAGACCTGAAATATAAGCAAAATATGAAAAAAAAAAACATTAAATTTGTTAGGATCATAAGATTTTTATTTACATTTCATGGAGAACACACATACATATAATGAATTTTAATAACTTAAAAAAAATATATTCATTTCAGTTGTTTACTAAGGATTCTATAAAAAAAAATATGTTATTCGCTATCAGTTTCTGACAATAAACGTGAAAGCTTTCATTTTCTTGAGACTGTAATATCACTAGAACTACTAGATACGGTATTATCTCATCGACTTCCACCTCAGCTTGTGGAATTCTTCTTGTCATGTCTTGAACAAATGTACCACTGGTTGTTTCAGTAGTTTTAGGCATGAACTCAGTTATTATTTGCTGTGTTGATGCTTTAGATAAGTCGCAATATAATTCTCTGTATGAAAACATTAACAACTTAAGCTCACGTGAAAACTTCCCAGCACGTTCTTCATTTGGATCATGTCGGGCAAAATAATTACCTAAATTACTGGGAGGTTAAGACCTTCTTTAATAATATCAGCAGTAAAAGTAGGATTATCTTGATCATTATCATTAACTTCTTTGCTTTCAGGAGTCTCAGAAACAATCTCCACTATTTCGTCTTCGCTAAGAGGTTTATCAGTTAACAATTCTTCGATATCTGCCGACGTAAGATCATCGAATCCTTCTCCGCCAATTTCACATGCCAAACTTATTATATTAGGGAATTCTGCAGTATGATTGAAGGGAACAGGAGCATTCTCTTTAACACATGCAGGCCAAATAGCTTTCCGGCATGCATTCATAGTTTTTGGTCTCAATTCAGATAACGATAATCGAACCTGATCAATACAATCCATAATTGAAATTTTTTTCCACACATCTATAACTGACAGTGTTTCATCATCATTTAGCTTGTTCAAAATGTACTGAAATGTTCGTCTGCCATAATATATTTTAAAAGTTGCAATTATACCCTGATCTGGAGGTTGTAGCAACGATGTGGTATTGGGCAGAAAAAAAAAAAATGCACATTTGAGTGTTCTATGACAGGATGACCGGGTGCATTATCAAGAATCAAAAGCACTTTAAATTTGAGACCCTTGTCATTCAAATAGCATCTAACTTCTGGCACAAAATGTTTGTGGACCCACTCCGTGAAAATATCAATGGTCACCCAAGCTTTTTTTGTTTGGCCATCCAATGAACTGGCAATTTTTGAATATCTACGCCTTTCATTGGCCGTGGGCTTAATGATCAATTTATGAGCAGCGGTTTTAACATCCGATCTCCTAAAGCGCTTGAACAAAATAGGAGTGTTATGCGATCCTTTGCTGCTTTGAACACACCAACAGTTTTTTGCATTTTTGATACGTAAGTTCTGTTTGACATTTTTTTCAGAAAAGGCCGATTTCATTCATATTCCAAACTTGTTCACGAGTGTAACCTCCATCTTCAATTATTTTAGCAAGTTTTGGTGGAAATGCTTTAGCAGCTGTTTCATCAGCAGAAGCCGTTTCACCTTTAATTTTTATATTATGAAGAACATGTATTTTAATAAATTTAGCCAGCCAACCATTGCTTGTATGAAATTCATTTTTTCCTCGATTGAGATGAAGTATCTGGCTGCAGTTTTTTAATCTGTTCATAAAATCTCAATGCTGATTGCTTGATGGAATTTCCGTCAACTGGCATTCTCTTTTGTACATTATCTTCTATCCACATCACTAAAGCTTTTTCGGCCTTTTCTAGAACAACATCTCTTGTGTATGATGATAATTTTGCACTCGATTTTGTACCAGAACATACCGCTTTTCTAATAGTCTCTTCATTTTTCTTTATAGATCTGACAGTTGATTCACGGACTCCAAAATGCTTACCCACAGCCTTCGTCCCTTCCCCAGTTTGAAGATGATCTAAAATTTGAATTTTTATATCCAAGGTTTTCCCTTTTTTTTTTTTTTTTGGTTATCGGCAACATCATGTGAGGGGTGGATTAAAATCTGCGGTTAATGAAATGAAAGTTTGAAAATTACCGTTTATTATTTCTTGGCAAAATTATTAATTTTATAATGCGATTTTTTTATTTCGATTTGACTTAAAAAATGCAAATGCAAAAAATGCGATAAGTGTTTTGTCTACTCAAAGACCAAATTCAAACTGCTAAGGACTGCTTTTATTATGCGCAGTCAGTTATGTAATTCGAGGTGTTGGATACTACTTCGTCTTAATCTATACCTTGGATCCGACATGTTATTTACTATGATGTTCTTAAACAAAATAGAAGGTTGCTAGTTGATGTTGTTAGTCTGAATTAGTTCAAGAATTGAAGATAAACCAACTCACAACTATCTCTCCTTTTAGGTGTTAATATTATATATACTGGCCAAGAATATTTATCTTACTTGATTTACCTGCTTTGGTTCGAATATTTTATGAATGGTGCAGTAAAAGAGATTCAGTCAAAATACAACTTTTGATTAACAAAAACAAACATTTAATTTTAAAATCACAAATTTTACACATACGATCAAATCACTAATTAAATTATTATAAACACTTCAGCCTTTCTGATAATACTGTCATATAAACTCAGACAATGGAAATCTGTTATCTCTAATACAGTCTTCTCACAGTTCCTTTAGTTCCAAATACAATAAAATCGCAGTAACACCTCTTCGCAAACAAACACTTTTAAATTTACACTTCACCTAATTTCCGAAATAGTTACTGTTAGTATAGGGAAATTCTAGGATGAAACTCACACATTTCTCTGTATAGGAATATTAATGGTTGGAATAATCTTACTGATAATCTTCTATCTTCATCTACTTATACATATATACTTTTTATAACTGTAAACACTTTAAACAGTAAATGGCACTCATTAAATAAATTCTTCTAAGCAATAACTGAATTAATCATAGGTCACAATACACATAAACAAACGTTGTTGCATAAAGTACTACTGATCACTCATGAAATAAGGCAACACACAATAATTCTTAACTTGGGGTTTTATATGCACAGTTGTTCATTCCTCCTGCATTCAAATAATTCTTTAGGCACTATAATTCTAAACACTGCTAACGGTAAACTTCAACTTTACAGCCTCTACTACTCAAGTAACTCCGTGCTTTATTTCAAGATTCTGTGTGTCCTTGGCAGGTCGGTCCTGAAATTAAATCTCAATTCAAGTATTGCTAGTCTATTTAGTAGTCACTCAGCTGTCTTCTGTAGCTATAATTGTTATTCTACAACTTATTAGCTAACCACCTCTCGACTAGTAGACTTTATTTAGCTGCTTGAGTGACTTGCCGACTCGCTATTATCGCACTGTGATTCCCGAATGCCGAATGCTCCGATTCCAACCTAATGCCAATCCTCTCCTTTCTCTCTCTTTTAATCTATCTAATCTCTCTTTAATAAATTAATAATTTCAGTGTTCATCGCTTATATATCTGTTCTTTCCGCCTAAATTATTCTCGTGATTTCTTTCTAAAACTCTTTTCAATAAACCTTCTCCTCACGTGGTGTTCCAAAACATGCTGGCTCACTTACATACGTCTCCATGACAACAAAACAAAACATAATAAAATTGAGGTATTGCATAACGCTAAACTTCTACAAATAGGAATAAATAAAGAATATTTACATTTCAATTAATGTGCAGTTAAATTATCAAATATAAATTCTATATTAACATAGAAATAAGCTAAATAGCTTGATAATATTTTAACACAGAGTTTTTCTACTATTAATACATATATTCTGGATTAAATAATTAAATATTAGATAAAATTAAAGGTAGTTATATGAATATTAAATTATTAACAAGTGATTTACATTAAATAATATTTACAAATGTAGCCTTTGCCATGGTGGATTATGTTGGATTCTGAGGAGAGTATTAATAATTTAAATTTCTCTTCATTCAGAATTGAACAAAGGAATTCCCAATAAATGAAATTCGTAAGAATTTAGAATTTTCTTAATTGAAACGAGAATGCAAAAAAAAAAAAATCTCAGAATTTTCTAGAATTTAGAATTTTCTTAATTGAAACGAGAATGCAATTCTACAAAATTCTCAGAATTTTCTTGAATCACGGATTTTTTCCTAACTTAGACTTTAGGTTGGTCACGTAAAATTGAATAAAAATCACGTAAAAAAATTATTTTTGATATCTCAATTCGCATAACTCCAAATTCGCGTAAAAAAATTCGCATAAAAAGAGGTTTAGGTGTATATATATTCAACGTAGAAACATTGAAGTCTGGGCATTCAAAACTGTTCTCTCATTGGCTTCATTGTTGGGCATATGCATGCATATAGCATCTCGCGAATGCCAGTATTTGATCGTAGCACAATGACAGTTTTAACTGAAAGGTTGTAACTCAGGTTGTTGTTGAGATATAGGGATTGAGAATGATTTCTTTTGATTCTACTATCTTTCTTTCTAATTCATCCTGGCAACGAAAAATGTTAGCAGACGTGTCCCATAGGATTGTATGGCTAAGTTTTCTTCATTAGAATCAGCGGAGAACAGAACATGACTAGACAAAGCACCCACAATTGAAAACAAATAGATTTAATCTTTTTTACTGGACATTACTAACTTCAGTTACAAGAGAACGTGAGTCAGTGCTTTGTCTCATGTTCTGTTCTCGGCCAATTCTAATGAAAAAAAACTTAGCCATACAGTCTATGTGACAAGTCTGATAACATTTTCCGTTGCCAGGATGAATTAGAAAGAAAGATAATAGAATCAAAAGAAATCATTCTCAACACCAACATCTCAACAACAACCTGAGTTACAACCTTTCAGACTGTCATTGTGCTGCGATCAAATACTGGCGTTTGCGGGATGCTATACGCATGCATACGCCCAACAATGAAGCCAACGAGAGAACAGTTTTGAATGTGCAAACTTTAAATGTTTCTACATTGAATATATATACCAGTGATGGCGAACTTTTTTACCCAGGTGTGTCAAACATTTTTTTTTTTTTAAATACTGACGTTGTTGATGTGCCACTTGCATACATGCATTATAAATGTAACTACATAATCACAGATGGTTACTTATACATATCATATTAGGCTATTTATTTAATAGGACATTGATATAAAATTTATGAATTCATATTATACAATTCATTTAATAAAGTGAAATTACAAACTTATATTACATTTAATGACTTTTCTGTTGCTGACTACTGGTAGAAAGTTCTTTCAATGCACAAACCTACCTTCGCATTAACTGAGAGCGATCTTACATGATTTATCGCAGTTTTTTCATCAGAATAAAAATGGATGTTGAAAAATACCAATATTTTTCAACATCCAAGGTGTGTCACCTGAAACCAAGTGTTTCAGTGCTGATACGCGTGTCATAGGTTCGCCATCACTGATATATACACTAACTTTCCGTGTTGTTTACAGTTATTTCCTCTATGTTTTACTGGTTATTTCTATTTTAATCTTCACCTTCATCTGTGTCTAATGATTCACTGAGTGAAGTGTAAATTGTAAATTTATAGTGAAACAAATTTAAACAGAAAAATACATTTTTAAAAGGTAAGTGCATATAATTCAATATTATTTTACCCGTTAGTTTTATGATTTTTTTGGTTTTAAACTGAAATAATTTAATTTAGGATTTTGGGATTAATTAATTAGTTGATTTTTAATAACATATGCTGGTCAATTTTTTATATATGAAATTGTGCTGAAAACTATTAATTCTGAATACTTTTTTTCCCCAAGAATTAAAGATCATTAAAATTGATGTAAAATGAAAGTAATGTATTTATAGTTTACATCAACAAATACTTACATCAAAAAATGCTAAAAGACGTTTATTGATGTAATTATTTGTCTCCAAGCTTCTCCCCCACCCCTGAAAAATTTTCTGTGGACGAATGCCCATGCATATGGTCAAATTGACATGAAATTTGTAGCACATGTTGTATAACCCATATGACAGCACACCCAACCGAAATGGGCACACGACGCCACTGATATATACAGTACTGTATATACGAGCAGTATATATAAGCTCGTATAAAACTCATATATATATATATATATAAGCAGTATGTGTCTGTGTGTGTGTGTGTGTGTGTGTAGGCTCTGATAATGACACCTTATTTCTATTAACTTATAATCGCTGAAAAGAAGCCTTTCAGATATTTCTTCATTAATTACAATTGTGCGCTGACCAAGAGTTCAGTTATGAATAATGCAATTGTCTGATATATGATTGCTATGGTATTAAATTTCACTGCCCAGTTTTGGATCTGAGTGCCCAGAGGACTAATAGCGATCTTGTTCTCAGTCACTAATCTATTTCAGGTGACTCATTGTGACTCACTGAGACTTAGTCATCCTATCTTTAGTGACTTTGGGTTTGAGGCTAATGTGGAGATCAGTACCAGCTTGTTACTAGATTTATTCCATTTTTCCCCATTTTTTAAATCTTTTCTCTAAACTTAGAATTTAGAATTATTATTATTATTATTATTATTATATAGACACCTTCCATGGAGTCCAAAGACTCATCGCAGGACAAACAATTTATCCCCAAAATCTATCATACCTCTTCTTGAACCCATTAACAGACAAAAGCATTCACAACTGACTCTGGCAACCCATTCCACTCACTCCAACTCTCCAAGCAAAAAATCTAGTCCTCACACCCCTACTAACCACACCTTTATTCAACTTCTAGGGATGACCCCTTGTTCTGATCATTCTAGCCAAGTGCTGAAACATTTCCTTTGCATCTATCCTATAAAACCCTATAAGCAACTTAAATGTTTCTATCGTATCTCCTCTTTTCCTCCTATCAACCAACTTTTGCAATCCACACACCCTTAATCAATTCTCATACGGAACAATCCACAGGCCACAAACCATCTTGGTTGCTCACCTCTGAATCCTCTCCACTGCTCCCTCATTCCCAGAGGGCCAGGCTTCAGCAAAATAATCCAGATGTGAGCATATCAAGGCCTCATAAAGAGAAATCACAACTTCCTTATCTCCAACCCCTAAATCTCTAGCTTCATCTATTTCCTGGAGTACAGTGCCATCAATGTGATACATAGCTTGCAATCTATTTATCCCAAAATGCATAGCTTAACATTTCTCCACATTAAACTGACACTCATTAACCTTTGTCCATATACTGACTGCCTATTTAAATCATCCTGAAAGATCTACACATCGCCTTGATTAACTATTACTCTATCAAATTTTGCATCATCAGCAAACAAGTGAATATTTCCTTTTAGGTTATTTCCTATATCTTTTATGTACAAACTAAACAGCAATGGTTCCAGCACTGAACCTAGCGGCACACTACTAATCAACTTTTTCGCCTCAATTCTGCACCTCCATATACCACTTTTTTGATATCTGTCCAGCAGCCACCCTCTTAACCACTTAACCAGTGTCATATCCATCTACATTTCTTCTAATTTGCATAACGGATTTCCATGTGGTATTCTGTCCAATGCCTTTACAATTGTTGCAATTGCTTTACAAATTTTAAGTGAGCAATCCCCACTGAGAAAGCTTAGAGATTATTATTATTATTATTATTATTATTATTATTATTCAGGCCTCCATGGAGTCAAAAGACTCATCATGGGAGGTCCTTCCTAGGAAACACAAAGTCTATCATACCACTCCTTGAACTCACTGACCATTCGTGTTCTCGCCACTCTATTATTATTATTATTATTATTATTATTTCGAGCAACTCCAAGGAGTCGAGAGACTCATCAAGGGAGGCCCTAACATCATGTCAAGAACAACTATTCAACATTCACACAGTATCTATCATACCTCACCTTGAACTCATTCACGGTCATAGCACCCACAACAGACTCTGGCAGCTAATTCCACTCATTTACCACTCTCCAAGTAAAAAACCTAGTTCTAACACCCTTGTTAACCACATTCTTGCCCAGCTTCCATGTTTGGACCCTAGTCCTCCCACCACCAGTCCTATTCTCAAAAATATCTTCTTGTTTGTCTCTGCTTGTTAAAGTATTTCTCAGTACTCAAGTGATTTGATGAGCTGATTTAGCCATCTTTGCAATGTGCCCCCTAAACTTCAACTCCCTATCCACCAACACTACCAAATCCCTGGCCTCATCAATCTCCTGGAGTACGGTTCCACCAATGTGATATACTGCTGCTAATCTTTTCACTCCAAAATGCATAACCTTGCCACATTAAATTGACATCCATTTTCCCTAGCCCAGTCCTCCAAATATTCCAAATCATCTTGCAAAATTTTCACATCCTGTGCACTCACAATTGCTCTACCCAACTTTGCATCATCAGAAAACAAGTGAACACTTCCTCTCATATCCTTTCCTATATCGTTAATGAACAAATTGAAAAGTAGTGGTCCAAGAACAGAACCCCGCAGCACACCACTAGTCACAAGCCATCTCTTCGACTCCACTCCTAAATAAACCACTCTCTGGTATCTCACCATCAACCACCCTCCTATCCATCTCACCAACCCTATATCCATCCCCATATGCTGCAATTTACTGATTAGAATTCCATGTGGTACCCTGTCAAAGGCCTTAGCAAGGTCCAGTAGAATCACTGTAAACCCATTATCCTTATCCAGTTCAGCCATCACTGTGTTATAATATGTGAGCAAGTTACTCAGGCATGACCTACCCTTCACAAAACGATGCTGTCCCTGATACAGTATCCCATTTTCTTCTATCCAATCTTGTATTTTCCTCTTGACTATTTTCTCCAAGCCCTTGATAATGATTCCTGTTATGCTGATTGGCCAGTAATTTTCAACAGCAGCAGCTTGGACCCACCTTTATGCAGTGGAACTATTTTGAACTCTTTCCACCCCCTTGGAACTGACCCAGATCCGAGGCTCAAATTAAACAAAATGGTCAAGGGTACTGACAATTCTTTAGCCGCTTCATGTACAACACGAGCTGGTATACCATCCAATCCCACAGATGTATTGACATTGAGGTTTTGCAATAGACTACTCACCTCCACCTCAATCACCATAATTCCCGTATAATCTATTGGTTCATTCACTTCTGAAATGCCACCACCTGGATGATATACTCTTGCAAAGTGTTCGCTCAGTAATTCAACTATATAAACTGATTCAGTTACCTCCCTACCATCAGCATTCTTTAAAATCATTATGCCATATACATTTTTTCTTTTACTTACAACGTATCGAAAAAACTGTTTAGGATTCTCTTTAGACTGCATGGCCAATGTTCTTTCGTAATCCTTTTTTGCTTTTCTTACCCCTTCTGGCTTGCGCTTTATACCGTTCGTGTGCCTGCCAGTCACCTTTCTCCTTAAATTCCCTGCATAGTTGTTTCTTTTTTTTGCAGCTCAAGCTTAATGGTGTTATTCATCCATTTAACTCCTACTTGAGTTATTATTCGGACTCTAGATTTACAGTCAGCCATTGCTTCATGCAAACACTTTTTAACCACCTCCCATGCACTTTCAATTTCTATTTGACAGTGCATGGGAGGTGGTTTAAAAGCAATTTGAATGTCTCAATCATATCTCCCTTTTTCCGCCTATCAACTAATTTCTGCAACCCACAAATCTTCAACCTGTTCTCATAAGGTTCATTCCATAGACTTGTTATCATCTTTGTCACTAGTCTCTGGATCCACTCCACCTACTCCCCATCAAGAAGAAACCTAGGTGACCAAATCTGGGCACAGTAGTCGAGATGAGGTCTTATCAAGGCTCGGTACAGAGGTACAATAACTTGCTTGTCTCTGCTCGTCAAGGTATTTTTCAACAACCAAGTGAGTTGATGAGCTGATTTAGCTACTTTTGCAATGTGCCGCTAAACTTCATCTCCCTATCCACCAACACTCCCAAATCCCTGGTCTCATCAATTCCTGGAGTACAGTTCCACCAATGTGGTATACTGCTGCTAATCTTTTCACTCCAAAATGCATAACCTTACATTTTGTCACATTAAATTGACATCCATTCTCCTTAGCCCAGAACTCCAATTTATCCAAGTCGTCCTGCAAGATTTTGACATCTTATGCATTCACTATTGCCCTACCCAACTTTGCATCATCAGCGAACAAATGAATTGCTCCTCTTAGAGCTTTCCCTATATCGTTAATGAACAAATTAAACAGCAGTGGTCCAAGAACAGAACCCTGGAGCAAACCACTAGTCACAGACTGTCTTTTGGACTCTACTCCTGAATAAACTACTCAGTGATATCTCTCCATTAACCACCCACCTATCCATCTCACCAACCCTATATCTATTCTGATATGATGTAGTTAACTGATCAGAATTCCATGTGGTATCCTGTCAAATGCTTTAGCCAGGTCCAGCCGTATCACTGTAAACACATTACCCTTATCCAGTTGAGCAATCACTCTGTTATAAAACTTGAGCAAGTTACTGAGGCATGATCTACCCTTCACAAAGCCATGCTCTCCCCCCATACAGTATCTCATTTTCATCAATCCATTCCTGCATTTTTCCCTTGACTACTTTCTCCGAGACCTTGAAAACGACTCCTGATATGCTAATCAGTCGGTAATTTGCAACAGTAGTCTTGGATCCTCCTTTATGCAGTGGAACTATTTTCCCCTCTTTCCACACCTTCGGGACTAAACCAGACCTGAGACTCAGATTAAACAGCATGGTCAAGGGCATTGATAATTCTTTAGCTGCTTCACGTAAGACCCGTGCCGGTATACCATCCAATCCCGCAGATGTATTCACATTAAGGTTCTGTAATAGACTATCCACCTCCACTTCATTCATCACAATTCTCGTATAAAATAATGGTTCCTTCATATTTTCAATGTCACCACCTGTTGTGATGTGTGATGATATACTCCTGCAAAGTGCTCGCTCAGTTACTCCACTATATCGACTGATTCAGTGACCTCCTTACCATCGTCATTCCTCAAAATCATTTTGCCATGTACAGTTTTTTTTTTTTTTTTTGCAGCATATTTAAAGAACTGTTTGGGATTCTCTTTGGCTTGCATAGCTAATTTCCTTTCATAAACCGCTTTTGCTTTTTTTTTACTACACTCATTACCCTTCTGGCCTGCACTTTATACCGTTGGTGGGCCTGCAGGTCACCTCTTTTTTTAAATTCCCTCCACAGTTGTTTCTTTTTTTTTTTTTTGCAGCTCAAGATTAATGGTGTTATTCATCCATTTAATCCCTACTTGTTTTACTATTTGGACCCTAGGTATACAATCAGCCATAACCTCCTGTAAATGCTCCTAGACCACTTCCCATTCTCTATCGACATCCAGCCCTTACAGTTGTACATGCCATGGCACTGATCCAAGCAATCTCCTAAGCTTGTCATACTTGCCAGCACGGTAATTCCACCTATACCCTGTCTTAATTGAAAATTCCACACCTTTAGCTACCTCCCAAGTCAAGACCTTATGATCACTCTCACCAATAGGTGGCAACATGGTCATATTCATTACAGTCAAATTCTCAGATGCTATTATCAGGTCAAGCATTCTCATACCTCTAGTATTTTCAATTACATGCTGTCTCAGATAGTTATCCCTTAATAATTGAATAAAATCCATTTCCTTCCTCACATGTGTCCTCTCCTCCTTCCAATCAATGTTACCATAGTTGAAATCCCCCATAATAATTACCCTCCTTCCACTCATTTCATCAATTTGTTTATGCATACTATCTCCACCATCTATTCTATCACCTGGTCTATAGCAGCACCCAACTGTATATTGTTCTACCAGTCTCAATCTCGCACCAAATAGCCTCAAATGAGCTCTTTTCACTATCCTGCGATACAACTTCAATTCTCCTTGGCTGCCATTCATCAGCTATCATCAATAACACTCCTCTCCCCCCCCATTTTTTTCTCTCTGTCCCTCCTAAACACACTATAACCTACACATTCTATCCCCTTAATTATATCATCTTCCGTTAGCCATGTTAATGGCTGACGGAAGATGATATAATCTTCTAATGATATAATCCACTAATGCCAATAACCTGTGGCCAGGAAGAGCCAATCAAGTCCAAAAATTCTTCCTTCTTGTTCCTAATACTCCTGGCATTAGTATACATGAAATGCAGAGGTCCCTTTGTCACACCCCCTATCTTGATGCGTTATTCTAACTATCCCATTCTGATTCCTTGTCCTTAGTAGGCTCGGGTACATTATATACATTCTTACACTCAACTGTTTCACTGAAGTCTGCATATCCCCCCCCCCCCTCCTTGGTAGTTTTAGTTTCCCTGATTCTGCACATCCATTTTCACTTCATTCACCAACACTTTTTCCAGTCTCCGCACACCAAATCCATTCAAATGCAGACCATCCATCTTGTATAAATCCTTTTGCCCATCAAACTCATTCCACACATCCACAAATTCCACACCACACTGTCTGCATAACCTGCGCATAATGTCATTTGCGATTATGGCCCTCCTTCTAAACTCTTCTCTGTCATACCGTGTCAATACAGAGCTTATAAATATTTTACCTAAACAAGTTGTCATAAGGTGCTTTGACCTCATTAAATAAAAATTTCAGGATGAGAGTAATATGTAGAAAGTTTTTTACCTTGGGTATATACTATGTTAAAGATACCAAGCAATTTTGTAAGCTAGGTTTATTAATCCTTTTTCCCAAGTAAGCAAACAGACAAGTAAGTCAAGTTGCACTACGTGCAGCAGCAAACTTGACTTACTTGTCTGTTTGCTTACTTGGGAAAAAGGATTAATAAACCTAGCTTATAAAATTGCTTGGTATCTTTAACATAGTATATACCCAGGGTTAAAAACTTTCTACATAATTACTCTCATCCTGAGATTTTTATTTAATGAGGTCAAAGCACCTTATGACAACTTGTTTAGGTAAAATATTTATAAGCTCTGTATTACTTCGCCCTTGGCATTCTTTAGGTCTGGCTCCCACTGACGAGACCTCAATAAAGGTCGAAACCGGTATGGGTAGTGACCATTACCTTAATGCATAGCATCATACATTTCTGCAAGGAAATGTGCTTTGCATTAGAGGAAAATTCTAAGGAAAGTGATCAAAGCTTGCTCCACCTTTACCACTAGTTGCCTAGTGTTGCACTACGTGCAGCTGCAAACTTGACTTACTTGGGAAAAAAGGATTAAAAAACCTAGCTTATAAAATCACTTGGTATCTTTATGATATCAATCACGTCTGATCAAAAGCAAATAGGGCAACAGGGCAGCTATACCCATTACTAAATCATCATAAACAGGTAAGAACGGAGCTTAAACTACTGTTATACAAGATGCTGATCAAGTCAGTCCTGATGTATGGCTCATCCACATGGAGTCACACAGCAGATTCAGATGTCAGCAAATTACAGACAATTGAAAACAAATGTTTATGAATAGCATTTAAAGCAATATGGTCCATAAGAAATATACAGTTACACCAAGAAGCTGATATCCTGGAAATCAAAATTTTCATATGAAAAAAGGATGTAGAATTCTTTGCAAATGTTGCTATCCACTTTAACCCACTAATCTGCTAAGTGGTACACTACAGTGAGCATGACTCTGCAAAACACAAATGTCCTAAAACATACCAAATAGGTATGCGTTTTTAAAAACACTTACCTATTTGGCAAGTTTTCAATAATATTACACATGTTTTGCAGTCTGCTACCTAGTGGTAGATTTAAACAAATATCTGAAGACAAACATCCCAAAAAACATGCTAAACAAGTAGTTTTCTTTTTTTTTAATAAAAAGAGGAAAGAGAAAAAAGAAGACTCACTGGTAGTTAATAACCCACAAATGGTGATCCAAGTGCTCAATAGTATTTCTGAATCAAGAAATTTTGCTGCAAATCCAACAATGGGATAAAGGACCACAGGTAAATTAATTCATCTTGACAGAACAGTTAACAGTTAATAGATATGGTATTAAACAGAGGGATTTGCTCTCTTAAAGTTTTTGCCTGGTCTTTGATGACAGAGGATTCATAAGTATTGGTGCAAAACCACTAGTACTAAGCAGGTTAAGAAATGGCAGAATTCAATTTGTCTGTCACTTCCAGTTGTTTACCTTCAGTAACTTCAGAACCAACAAGAAATACAATGAATAATAGGATTACCCCCCTTCCCCATAGGGAGATGGGGATCCTATGAAACACTGGGCAGAGAAGGCCAAATTAAGGCAGGCTAGCCTTGAGGGGAAGCTGCCATCCAGGCATTGAATTATGCCCCAACCCCTTCTCCCCTTTTCTTTTCATATCTCAGGATATGAAAAGAAAAGGGGAGAAGGGGTTGGGGCATAATTCATGATGATTCAGATAATAAGAGGTTGTAATGAACATGTGATTGATACTACTTTGTCACAGGTCTTGGTTACAGACTGATTATGTTTCTTTTTTCATTTTACCCTGAACAAACTGAATAGCCTGTGGTGGCAGTACTTGCATGTGTCTATGCTATGCTGACATTAGGCACGGTTTTCAGGTAATGCTTACAGATTCATACAAGATTCAGATACTTGAGATATAGATCCATTTGTGAAGTTAGCAACAACTCGAGGAAGTGGCATTTTCGGGTCACTTACAAATTTAATGAATTGAACATTCATTTTAAATTATTCAAATCCTTAACAGTGGTCACAGTAGTAAAACCTAAAAGAACTAATAAAGGGTGAATATATGGACTCCTTAGCAAACTTGTGGCTTCTTTTAAGTAGTGGAAACACAGGCAACCCCAATGGTCTCAAGTCTGTTTTAATAATAATTATTATTATTGTTATTATTGCATCCTCCATGAAGTCGGCAGACTCATTGTGGGAAGTTCATTCAACTGACATATTTTTATACCGAATCTTAAAATCCTTAACACTCCTTGCATTAACAACATATTTTGGTGAAGTGTTCCATTCACTGACAATTCTCCATGTAAAAAAAAATCTACCCCTCTTCAAGACACTCTTACATAACTTCCAGGGATGGCCTCTGGTTTTTCCCTTTCTTGCCTTCCACTCTTTTTATAATCCCATCTGGATTAATCCAATACAATCCTCATTAGTCACTTGTCTCTGATCCCTCTCCAATGCTTCCACATCACATTGAAAACCAGGTGACCAAATTTGAGCATAATAGCCGAAGTGTAGTCTGACCAGTGCTTTATACAGTGGCACAACCACTTCCTTATTCCTGCCTGTTAGAGTACTTCTTATCATAGCAGCACCATGATGTACAGTCTTTGCAACACTTGCAATATGCACTCTAAACTTCGGTCTACTGTCAACCATCACTCCCAGATATCAAATCTCATCCACTTTGTGCAGTCCAGCACTATCAATATAGTACACAGCCTTATATTTCTGCACTCCAAAATGCAACACCTTGCAATCATTTTCACACAGTGTCACCTTGTCCTTCTCCTGTCCACTCTGTGTTCCTTCTCTCTTATTTTCTTCACATACACCACTCACTTCTCCATTCACAAACTTGCCTACCTTACTCTTCTACTTTTCCACAACATCTCTTGGTTCCTCAGGTGTTATATTCATTTCAGTCATTCTCTCTTGCAGCAACAGTTTCTCCAACTTACTCACACCAAATCCATTCAAATGGCCCATCTCTTTTATACAGCTCTATCCATTCCTCAAACTCATCCCACACATTCACAAAATGAACTCCTTTCTCCTCACACAACTTTGCTAGCATATCCTTACTAAGTGAGTCACCTTCCTTGCTTGCTCTTTGTACTCCTCATGTACAACTCATTACATATATTCTTAATATACTATATCCTTAGTATTCCATCCGTATGATCCTCAGTCAACCAAGTCTCACTAATGCTTATAACTTTTAGCCAAGTTGAGTTAACCAATGATAAAATTTCCTTGCCCTTATTCCAAACACTTCTGGCATTAATACATATAAACTATAATATTCTCTTCACTCCACAGTCTCCCTTACACTTTCTGTCACATTATGTGATTACTCTCCCATTAACTAACCTCTGGGTTGCCTGGACCCATGCTTACATGCATTGCCCGTAAACATTACCTTGACTCTGCACTTTGGAACTCTTGCTGAACAATACTTTTTCAAGACACCTCACCCTAAATCCATTCAAATGTAAGCCATCCACCTTATATAAATCCTTCCACTTTTCCTTCCATCACACTCACTCTATACAACACCAAACTCAATACCATTCCTCCTGCACAATCTGCTCACTAATTCATTCACGATCATACTATCATATCATATCATGGCGCAACAGACTCACTCACTCACTCTTCTTTTTCACCTGTACTAGTAACTTTTTCATATCTTCTTGTATACCATACTCATCACCCACAAGATCATTTGTACTATCCTTACATCATCACTAACGTCCTTAATCTTTACTCCAGGAAAACGATTTCATGACACTCTCCTCAAGAACTCCTCTTATCAAATCAATGAATCAACATACAAAATTCGATCCTGCTTTCTTTACCTTTGCATCCTCCCCTTCTTTTGTTTCTGTGTCATACCATCTGCCAAATATTTCTCCAACTATTTAAGCTAGCAATTTGTTCTGTGAAGAAATGTGCATAAGCACTATCTTTTCCATTACTATCAGGTCATTCTCTTCATTTTCAACCATATCATTCTTGCTGTCACTCTTACCTCAGTAACATCAACCTCACCATTAACAATCACATTTTTGTGCATTTAGTCTTTTGACTCACTGCCATCATTCTTCTTACTTTCCTCACAACATTTCTGGAAGTCAAGCTCAAAATCCTTTGTTTTTCTTCTTTCGTTGTATGAAATACATATATTTGCACATACTACAGTGAACACAATCACACATGTGATTTAATATGATTGAGACATATAAGTTGGAGAAAATTTATTACTTGATTAATGTGGATGACGTTGTTTTATAGAATGGGGAGCAACCGTGGAAATGGTATACAGAGGGTGAGAGCAGGGGGAACAGATGAGGAGTAGCATAGAGAGTGTGAGTAACCAGAATGCATATTATCTGAGATAGTGGTCAATGCAGAAAAGGGGAATATATTTAAAGCACAGTGAGACCTCCCACAATGAATCTTTTCTAGACAGAGGTCTGATGATAAAACAGAGCTCATTCAAAGAAAACCTACATGAAAACTATTGTTTTCTGATCATCTTACTATTCAGCTTTATAACATCACCCTCTTAAAGCTTAATGCCAGAAATTGAAAGCTTAACATTTTACAATAACAGCAACATATAGAAAGTAGGGTGAGAAAGGTAAAAATATAAATGAGTAAATATAAAGTATGTAAGTAGTATAGAAAGACTTTTTACTGCACTTATTTAAAGAACTTTTTTTTTATGGCAATCCCATTCATGAGAGGTTGTTCAGCCAACATTACATTAGTACTGAGGAAGAGAAAAGACAAAGAAGAAGAAATTAGTCCACAACAAATTTGAGGATCTGTAGATTGTACTCTTTATGAAATACATAAAGAGGGAAGACTGTTCTAAAATACAGTAGTAAAAGGAATGAATGAAGATGAAGATATATTTTTTCTGTGCATTTGATGTTGAACTGAAAAGGGATGTTGAATAGCTGTAAGTGTTTTAACAGATTTAGAAGGGAGCAGGGGAATGATCGATGCAAAATCTTATGAACAATATGACTAGAAATATTTGTAGGATAAAATGCAACAAGCAGAATCTGAGCCTTTGTGTGAAAGAATGTGGAGTGACCTATCGCTCACTAATTAGGAATTAGTGAGAGATAGGTCACTACTAATCAATCAAATTGCCATCATCTGTAATCAGTCAAGTATTTTTACAGATTTTGAGGCATTGTTGCAAATGTCAGATTTGTAATTTGAACATGGTCAACAGCTTTTTCAGAGGTAAAGAACACCTGAAGCAAAACAGAAAACAATTTCTTTGGATGTTGAGGGGGTGATATTTGTACTATGTTTATACCCAGAGAGAGAGTGATTTGAGGTTAAAGGAATCTAGAAAAGATAGATCTCATCTTGCCTAGAGATATTTGTGTGCTCTTAAAAGTAAGACTGGATTTTTTTTTTTTTTTCAGAAATAAAAACTAAGTTTTACTAGCATTCAAATTAACAAAGTTATCAGAACCCCATTTAAGAATTCCTTGAAGATCAGAATTTAAGACTGTAACAGTTGATATTCTGAAAGTTTTGGTGATTGCATAGTACAAGGTTTGTAAAACGAGACAGAGAAGTGCTGTGACTGGTAAAACTGTGTATTGAATTTTTAGTTTGACTGGAGAGGGTCATTGATACACAGAAGGGGGGAGAGGGAGAGAGAACAGAAGTGAGAAGAGGGTCTCATGGAGTTCCCAAAATCACTTGTAAAATAAAAAGCCATCCACCATTGCATGTAGTGTGCATTCAGTCAGAGAGCAAACCAGTTGCAGAAATCAGAAGACAAAAGATGAAAGGTTATTAAGAGACTTCTGTGCCAAACTCATTTAAATGCCATAGAGATATCACACAAGCAGACGCATAAGATTTCTCAAACTTTTTCATGTCTGCTGTCCAGAGATTGGTAACATACACAAGATTCCCCGTTGATCAATGTGTGGCCATGCTGGATATCATTTATTAGTTGAAAGGATTCAACACAGAGTTGATGTTTAGTGTTAATAGTTTTCTCCATTACTTTAAAAAGAACTGATGTGTCTGAAACTGGCCACAGAGAATTATCTCCTTTCTTATGAAATGATTGAATATGGGATAATTTTAGGCAATAGGAAAGATACCACTGGAATAGGCAAAAATAAAGCATGACACAGAATGTTTGTCAACTATAGAACACAAACATTCAGTACAATCACAGAAATGTCATCAGATCTGGGAGAGTTTTTGGTATCCAGTTTATTAACGTCTTTCTGATTTCTTTCCTGTGAAAATTAGAGGACCATTCAGTACAGTGGATTATGGAAATGTAAGTGGATATCTGATAACATTATCTGTGCAATAAACAGAGGAAAAGTAAGAAGATAGAAGACTGATTTTTTTTTTTGTTTTTTTTTAAGAAATGATGCAATAGACTCATCAAAGTGTAAAGAAAAAGGAGGTAACCAGAGTTATTATTATTATTATTACGGGCAACTCCAGGGAGTCATTAGACTCATCGAGGGAGGCCCCAAATCATATTCATCACAACTATTCGACATTCATACAGTATCTATCATACCTCGCCTTAATCTCATTCACTGTCACAGCATCCTCCACAGACTCTGGCAGCACATTCTCATTCACCACTCTAAAAGTAAAGAACCCAGCTCTAACACCTTTATTAACCACACTTTTGCCCAGTTTCCATGGTTGTCCCCTAGTCCTCCCACAACAGCCCTGTTCTCAAAAATATCTTCTGAATTAATTTTATAGAAACCCTTCAGTAATTTGAATGTCTCAATCATATCTCCCCTCCTCCGCCTATCAACCAATTTTTGCAACCCACACATCCTCAACCTGTTCTCATAAGGTTCATTCCACAGACCTGCTATCATCTTGGTCACTCGCCTCTGGATCCTCTCCACCTCCTCCCGATCAAGAAGAAACGTAGGTGACCAAATCTGGGCACAGTAGTCAAGATGGGGTCTCATCAAGGCTCAATACAGAGGAACAATAACCTGCTTGTCTCTGCTTGTCAATGTATTCTACAGCAACCAAGTAATTTGATGAGCTGATTTGGCCACTTTTGCAATGTGCCCCCTAAACTTCAACTCCTTATCCACCAACACTCCTAAATCTCGTGCCTCATCAATTTCCTGGAGTACAGTTCCCCCAATGTAGTAAACTGCTGTTAATCTTTTCACCCCAAAATGTATAACCTTACATTTTACCACATTAAACTGACATCCATTCTCCTTAGCCCAGAACTCCAATCTATCCAAATCATCTTGCAAAATTTTGATGTCATCTGCATTCACTATTGCCCTACCCAACTTTGCATCATCCGCAAACAAATGAACTGTTCCTCTCAGATCCATTCCTATATCATTAATGAACAAATTAAACAGCAGTGGTCCAAGAACAGATCCTTGTGGCACACCACTAGTCACAAGCCGTCTTGTGGACTCTACGCCTGAATATGCCACTCTGATATCTCTCCGTCAACAACCCTCCTATCCATCTCACCAACCCTCCTATCCATCTCACCAACCCTAAATCCATCCCCATATGCTGCAATTTACTGATTAAAATTCCATGTGGTATCCTGTCAAAGGCCTTAGCAAGGTCCAGTAGAATCACTGTAAACCCATTACCCTTATCCAGTTCAGCTGTCACTGTGTTATAATACGTGAGCAAGTTACTGAGGCATGACTTACCCTTCACAAAACCATGCTATCCCTGATACAGTATCCCATTTTCTTCTATCCGATCTTGTATTTTCCTCTTGACTATTTTCTCCAAGACCGTGATAATGATTCCTGTTATGCTGATTGGCCAGTAATTTTCAAGAGCAGCCTTGGAACCACCTTTATGCAGCGGAACTATTTTCCCCTCGTCTCCCCCTTGGGACTGACCCAGACTCGAGGCTCAAATTAAACAAAATGGTCAAGGGCACTGACAATTCTTTAGCCGCTTCATGTATGACACGAGCTGGTATACCATTCAATCCCACAGATGTATTGACATTGAGGTTCTGTAATAGACTAGCTACCTCTACTTCATTCTTCACAATTCCAGTATAAGCTGTTAGTTCTTCCATTCCTGCAATGTCACCACCTGGATGATATACTCTTGCAAAGTGCTCGCTCAGTAATTCCACTATATCGACTGATTTGGTTACCTCCCTACCCTCAGTATTTTTTAAGATCATTCTGCCATGAACATTTTTCCTTTTACTTGCAACATATTGAAAAAAAACTGTTTGATATTCTCTTGAGCCTGCATGGCCAATTTTCTTTCGTAATTCGCTTTTGCTTTTCTTACCACCCTTGTTACCATCCTGGCCTGAGCTTTATACTGTTCCTGCGCCTGCTGGTCACCTTTCTCCTTAAATCACCTCCACAATTGTTTCTTTTTTTGCAGCTCAAGCTTAATAGTGTTATTCATCCATTTAACCCCTACTTGATTTATTATTCAGACTCTTGGTATACAGTCAACCATTGCCTCCTGCGAACACTTCTTAACCACCTCCCATGCACTATCAACAACCAGCCCTTGCAGTTTTACATGCCATGGCACTGAGCCAAGCACACACACCTAAGCTTGTCATACTTACCAGCCCAGTAATTCCACACGTACCCTGTCATAATTGAAAATTCCACTCCTTTAGCCACCTCCCAAGTCATGACCTTATGGTCACTCTCACCAATTGGTGGCAACGTGGTCATATTCGTTACAGCCACATTCTCGGTTGCAATTACTAGGTCAAGCCCTATCTGACACCTAGTATTTTCCAATACATGCTGTCGCAGATAGTTGTCCCTTAATAACCGCATAAAATCTAATTCCTTCCTCCCATGTGCCCTCTCCTCTTTCCAGTCAATGTTACCATAATTGAAATCACCCATAATAATTACCCGCCTTCCACTCATTTCTTCTATTTGCCTATGCATACTATTCCCACCATCTATTCTATCACCTGGTCTATAGCAGCACCCAATTGTATATTTTGTTCTGCTAGATTCTATCTCACACCAAACAGCCTCAAATGTGCTCTTTTCTCTATCCTGCAGTTCAACTTCTATACTCCTTGGCTGCAACTCATCAGCTATCATCAATAACACTCCTCCCCCCTTTTTATTCACCCTGTCACTCTTGAACACGCTATACCCGTCACATTGAATCCTATTCTCTATCTATCCTATTCAAGATGATAAAGCTAGAATTGAATAGAATTGAATACTAGCTTTATCATCTTCTGTCAGCCATGTTTCACTAATACGAACAACCTGTGGCCTGGAAGTGCCAACCAAGGCCAAAAATTCTTCCTTCTTGTTCCTAATACTCCTGGCATTAGTGTATATGAATTGCAGAAGCCCATTTGTCCCATCCCTAATTTGATGCCTTATACTAACTATCCCATTCTGATTTGGTGTCCTTTGTACTCGCTCGGGCATATTATACTCATTCATACACTTAACTGCCTCCCTAAAGTCTGCATATCTACTCCCCCCCCCCTTTAATAAATCCAGTTTCCCTGAGTCTGTACATCCATTTCCACATCATTCATCAACACCTTTTCAAGCCTCCGTACACCAACTCCATTCAAATGTAACCCATCTATCTTATATAAATCCTTTTGCCCATCGAACTCACTCCACACATCCACAAATTCCACACCACTCTCCATGCATAACCCATGCATAAAGTCACTGGCAATTATGGCCATCCTTCTAAGCAATTCACTGTCATACCACGGTAAAATACTCTCTCACTCTTCTCTTCTGCTACCTCAAGTAATTTAAGTAATTACTACCTCAAGTAATTTATAGCTTTGACAAGAGTCAAGGAACAATATATTATTTGGCCATGATGCAAGTTTCATTTCAAAATCAATTTTCGTTGTGCTGACAGTTTGCTTGTGACTATTTTTTTGAGCTTGAGATAGACCAAAAAGGAAAACAGAAATTTCAAAGAAAGCCAATTGCAATATACTAGATTCTTTTCTTGCACAGCCTTGGCATGTTTCTTGGAGAACCAAGACTTGGATAAGAGATAAGAGTTTAAAGTGTAATGGGAAATAAATGTTTCCATACAATAAGAATCTTGTAATACAGTCAGCTAGAATGTTTTGATCCAAACAAGGAAATGAGGCACAGAAATCAGAAAGGTAATCCTGCATTGGTTTATTTATAATGCCACATATATTTGGCATTATAAGACTCACACAGTCATTGGCATGACTGTGTGAATGTTTTACCATAATACCGGGTGATTATAAAATAATGTCAAGTGTTCAGAGCCCTCTAGCGAGTAATGTATTGGACGAAACACACCAATATTCGGTAGACGTACACAGTGGAACATAGGGATTCGATTTAACGAAAAAAAAAAAGTACCAAAAGTAGCCTACAAGGGAAATTTTAGCGCTGTTTACTGAGTAAAATGCATTAATTTGCATTATCGCGTTTCTTGTGAGCGATCATGCAATAAAATGAAAGCCTGTGAGATTTCTTATCATTCGTAGACGAACTGCTTTTCGTTACCTCTTACTTTACGTGAGCGTGCTTTGTTAGTCAAATTCTATTATCAGCAGAACAATAATGCCAGTGCTTGTCTTCGTGATTTTCGGCGTATGAAAAATTTACGAAAAGGACCGATTAGCATAACAAACTTACGAAAACTGATTCGCCGATTTTAAACAACTGGAACTTTAGCAGTGCAGGTAGGCAGGGGACGCAAACCAATCAATCACCAACAAGTTGAACAAGTTGCAACTGCTGTTGTGGAACAGGAGATGACAAATGAGCAGAGTACCAGCAGTGCACAAGCAATATCCCGGCAAATGGATATCGTATACACAACGGTGTGGAAAATCCTACATCAGATGTTGAAGTTTTACCCCTATAAAATCAGTCATGTTCAAGAATTGCATCCTGGTGATGCAACCACACGAATTGACTTATCTTTGAGATTCTTAGCACGCATGGAAGTGGATGATGCATAGCTGTGGCAGATTTTATGGAGTGATGAAGCGCACTTTTATTTGAATACCTCCTATAGGAGCTGCCAAACGGTGTGCCACCTATAATAAATTTATAATAATAAATTTATTATAGTCTGACCAAGTGAAAAATAAACTTTAAACATCTTTCTCTAAATCCAGAGTAATTTAATAAAAAGGTGGCACACCATTTGGCAGCTCCTATAGGAGGAGATGACCTTGCTAATGTTCCTGCCTAGTATCTCCACTTGGGCCTGGCTCCCACTGAAGAGACCTCAATAAAGGTGGAAACTAGTTTGGGTAGTGGCCCTTCCCTTAATGCATAACATTATACATATCTGCAAGGAGATGTGTTTTGCATTATGGGAGATACTGAGATAGGAGTGTTGGTAGCTTGCTCCACCTTTGCAAGGAGTTGCCCGGTGTTGTACCACTTTACCCCAGTCCTGAAGATACTTTCAGGTGCAAACTTTGTTTGCACACACTTGGATAAAGGATTAAACTAAATTTATTATTAAACACTACTTGTGGTTCTGAATTGCCTATAATACAAAACATCCATTGTATACTTTGAAGGAACATTAGTGAGGAAGAGATTTAAACTATTTGGGGAGTGGTTGGGATTATAAGGTATTCTGGTAAGCATGTGAATGTCTCAGCATTTCTACCTGCCTGATTTGTTTTTCTTTCCAATTAGCTATCTTTTCCAGTTGGAAAGAAATGCTAGTTGGAGTTGTGAATATTAAAATCTACAAGGAAAATGATTTCACTATAATGTATGTTGGACAGACAAAAAATCAATATTAAAGAAAGGAAATTAACACGTTCGCTGCCAACTACGAGTATACTCGTAGTTCGTATATGAGCTACACAAGCCAGCCACGAGTACACTCGTATGATGCTTACCGCTGGCAACGAGATTACCGTACTGACCTTGAAGAAGTGAAAATGCTTGGCTTGTGGAGCTAGCAACAAAACTGTGTATACTCATAGATGGTATGTGCTCTGCACAAGCCAACTACGAGTATACTCGTATGACGCTTACCGCCAGCAATGAGATTACCATACTGACCTTGAAGAAGTAAAATTGCTCGGTGTACGAGAAAAGACTATGCCGAAGTAGCATGGCAGCGAACGTGTTAAAGAAAAAAAATTCAGTGTGGTCAGTGGCATTAGGGGAGCAATAGATATAGAAAAATTAATCTGACAGAATCAGGCTATGAGAGTTAGAATTTATGATTAATTTAATCATAAATTAAATATTCCATGAAATTATAGTAAGAGGATCAAAAAAGAGGAGATTCTAAGTTGGGCACTTGCTGGTGTAGTATGTCAGAGTGAACCTTGCAAAGGCCATTCTTTCAGATGAAAAGAGACAGAGAGAGAGATAGAGTAACTCTGGGAAAACTGAGGTGAGTAGTGCTTGAAGCAGCTGAAGTTTAAGTTTCAGTTAGGAAAAGTATGCGTTGTTTTATAGACTGGAGGTGAAAATAATATCACTGAGATTAGAAATAAGACCACATATATTTGTTAAGTGAATCTAGATATAGGAGGTATTGTTTTTGCTCACATGTAATCTACAGGGTGTCCCAAAATTCATGCAAGAAGTAATTTTGATAGAAAACACAGGTTTTTTATTAAAAATTGTAATTTCTTACTGATTCATAAAGTATACAGTATAGGGTTATGCATGGAATAGCATATCGGGTAAATGGCCTCCACGGCTTTGCTGGCACATACGCACTCTTCTGTCAAAATTTTCCATGACGTTTTGCATAAATGTGGCTGAATTTCTTTGATACAGCGCTCAATTTCCTCCTTCAAGGCGTGAGTGGCGTGGGCTTGTTGGCATAAACCTTAGACTTCAAAAAACCCCAAAGAAAAAAGTCCAATGCCGTTAAGTCACATGATTTGGGCGGCCAATTCTGATCACCAAAACGGGAAATTACACGACAAATGACTCATGCAGTAATTGAATTGTTTCTCGGGCTGTATGGCATGTGGCACCGTCTTGTTGAAACCACATGTCGTCCACATGTGTATCTTGCAATTTAGGCACAAAAAACTGGATTATCATGTCGCAATAGCGAGCACCATTAACTGTTATTGCCTTACCAGCTGCATTTTCAAAGAAGAATGGACCGATGATGCCTCCAGCCCAAAATTTGCACCAAACAGTGACACGTTGTGGATACATTTGTTTCTCAACAATCACTCGTGGATTTTCTGAACCCCAAATGTGACAATTTTGTCGATTAACGAAGCCATCAAGATGAAAATGAGCCTCGTCGCTGAAGATGATTTTTGAAAATTGTTCATAAAATAAGCATCCACTTGTTGTTGTTCCGTAATCCATTCAACGAACTCTCTTTGCTGTGTGTGGTCATTTTTAATAACCCTGAACTGTCAGCTGTCAAGCTGTCTTTTTTTTTTTCTCGTTGGCAACACATTACCACACAAATGGTGCTAAATTTAAATCTTGTGTGAATTTTGGGACACCCAGTACTTCTCTATGCTTGACTTTTCATGATTGTTGTTTTAAGCTAAAATTGCGAGGGACATGGAATATACATAAATTAAGCTAAATACATGGAAAGTCACTCACTTTTAACAGATTTGTCATGTATTTTTAGGTGTAGTGTAGTAGATCTGTATATGTATGTGCATGTGCAGTCCATAAATCTGTATGTACATGTGCAGTCCATAAAAGCAAATGAAAGCAAGATAAAACATATTTGATATATGGAATATAATCCATTGATATCTATACAGGTTTAGTGTACTTATACAGTTTCTGGAGAGCTGTAGAAACTTCTGCTTGCTTAATTGTCTTTAATTCATCACTTAATGCTTTTCGGATGAATGGAAACCATCTGCAAATTGGTGTGCTCTCAGCTTCATTTTCAACACCATGTGGAAAAGAAAATAGTCCAGAGGGGTTAAATCTGGTAAGTGAGGAGAAGAGGAGTGTAAAGGTTGGGGATACTGTTGCAAGTGAAAAAGTGTTGCACATTTGCAGATTTATGAATAGGCATATTATCATGCAACAGGAAAAAATCTCATGACTGAAATGCACCACGACAAACACATTGAATGCATTTCAGGAGACAACTCATAACTTCTTTATAAAATTCTGCATTCACTGTGATCCCATGAGGTATGAATTCTTTTTGCCCAACACCTTGAGAGTCAATAAAATTATTAACATCATTTTGATGAGTGACTTTTGGAATCTCAATTTCATTGGTGTAGAACATATCTACCAAACCATTCAGAAATCTGTTGCTTCAGGATCTTAGGTAAAACACCAGTTCTCTCCCATAATGATTTTATTAGAGAAATTTTCATCTGCTTGTCAGGACATTGTGACAATGTCCTGACAAGACGTAACTTCAATCTCCACTCTGATTTGTCAAACATGTCAAGGCATAATAATAAATTTAGTTTAATCCTTTATCCAAGTGTGAGCAAACAAAGTTTGCACCTGAAAGTATCTTCAGGACTGGGGTTAGGTAGTACAACACCTGGACAACTCGCTGCAAAGGTGGAGCAAGCTAACATCGCTCCTATCTCCGTATCTCCCATAATGCAAAACACATCTCCTTGCGAATATGTATAATGTTATGCATTAAGGGAAGGGCAACTACCCAGACTAGTTTCAACCTTTATTGAGGTCTCTTCAGTGGGAGCCAGGCCCAAGTTGAGATACCAGGCAGAAGCATTAGCAAGGTCATCTCTACCTATAGGAGTTGCCAAATGGTGTGTCACCTTTTTATTAAATTACTCTAGATTTAGAGAAAGATGTTGAAAGTTTATATTTCACTTGGTTAGACTATAATAAATTTAGTTTAATCCTTTATCCAAGTGTGAGCAAACAAAGTTTGCACCTGAAAGTATCTTCAAGACTGGGATAAGGTAGTACAACACTTGAACAACTCGCTGCAAAGGTGGAGCAAGCTAACATCACTCCTATCTCAGTATCTCCCATAATGCAAAACACATCTCCTTGCAGATATGTATAATGTTATGGATTAAGGAAGGGCCACTACCCAGACTAGTTTCAATCTTTATTGAGGTCTCTTCAGTGGGAGCCAAGTCCAAGTGGAGATACCAGGCAGAAACATTAGCAAGGTCATCTCTACCTATCGGTGTGCCATCTTTTCATTAAATTATTCTGGAGAACTTATTCTTCAAAAAATCTGAAGAACAACATAATAGAATTTGATAGTATATCTGATTGAATAGCAAGTATTGTTATTGAAATCTCAAAAAGATACACTCGTAAGATCATCCAAGTCTATGCACTAACAATAAGTCATAGTGATGAAGAAATTGAAGCTTTCTCTCATGATGTATCCCAACTCTAAAATAAAGGAAAATATGATTTCAGAATTGTAATGGGAGACTTTAATGCTAGAATTGGTATACAACATTCAGATGAAAGCTGAATGGGAAATTTTGGATATGGCATGAGAGATGACAGAGGAGTAAAGTTAATAGAATTTGCAGAAAAAGAAAACCTGTATATCATGAATTCCTTTTTCAAGAAAAAAATACATAGAAAGTGGACATGGAAAAGTCCAAATGGAAAAACTAGTGAAATTGCCTTTATCCTCAGCAATAACAAAAACATCCTTCAAGACTGCTCTGTCATAAACACCTTCAACATTGGAAGTGACCACCGTATGGTATGCAATAAAATCCAAACTGCCAAAAAGAAATAAGAAAAATGTTTTGAAGATCAAGCAAAACACATATGTGCACAAACTCAACATTAAAAAAGATATATTCCAACATAAAAAAAACAACAGATTTAAACATCTTATTATAGATGACAATGCTGATCTATCAGAAAGTAATGACATTATTACCCAAACCTTTGACAATGCTCACTTGAAATACTACAGAACAGAAACAAGACAAAATTTCTGAAGAAACAAAACAGCTTATGAAGAAATAAAGAGAAATGAAACAATCAATTAACCTACAGAATAAAATTGAATACACTGAATTGTGCAAAACGATCTGAAAACTATCACAGAAGAAATAAGAAAATTCAATTGTAAATTCATACAACAAACAATTGAAAACAACCGTAGTCTCAAAAAAGCCAAACAGCAACAAACAGATGGTTGCAGTCAAACTACAAGATGGAACCACCACCAGAGATAGATATACTATAGCAAAAAGAACCGAAGAATTTTACTCAATATTATATCAGGATGATGAATCAAATGAAGAAGAAGGCAACTATGTAACAGCCGAAGTATTCTATCAGAAGAAGTTATGTGGAGCATCCAAAGCTTGCAAAATAGAAAAGCTGAAAGTGAGGATGGAGTTATTATTATTATTATTATGGGTATCTCCATGAAGTCAGTAGACTCATCATGGGAGACCCAAACTATCAAAACAATATCTATCATACCTACTCTTGAATATATTCATAGACCAAGAACTCACAAGAACTGAGTCAGGCAATGCATTCTACTCATTCACCATCCTCCAAGCAAAAAATCCAGTTCTCACACCCTTGTTAACCACACTTTTTCCTTAATTTTCAGGGATGGAAGAACAAGAGGTCATCCATCACTATCACACAGCTGAAATATTTCCCCTGCATCAATCATATAAAAACCTTTTAGTAATTTAAATGTTTCTATCATATCCCCTCTCCTCCACCTATCAACCAACCTCTGTAATTCACAAGCTCTCAATCTATCAATGTAGGGAGAATTTCTTACATCACTCACCAATTTAGTCACTCTCCTCTGAACTCCCTCTCCGCAACCTCCTCATCTCCAAGGAATCCAGGTGACCAGACTTGAGCACAGTAATCCAAATGTGGAAGCATCAATGCAATTTTCGTTTTTTGCAGATCAAGCCTGATACTACTACTCATCCATCTAACGCCTACCTTGTTTGTTTTCCTGACCATGGGAATACATTCTGATATATTGCCTGCCTCGAATACCCACTGATTTTATCCCATGAACTGCTTACATCTTTCCCCTAGAATATGTTCTGCCATGGGACGGCTGTAAGCTCACTCTGAAGCTTGTTATAATTACCTAACCTGTAGTTCTGTATATACCCCCTTCTTAAGAGAGAAATCCACAAATTTTGCAACCTCCCAAGTCAATACCACATGATCGCTCTCACCAGTTGGAGGTAACGAGGACACCTTACTTATGCATATGTCCTCTGAACCTATGACCAGATTCAACACTCTCACACCACGAGTCCCTTTAGTTATGTGCTGTTTCAAGTAATTATCTCTTTGAAGGTGTATGAATTCCATTTCCTTTTTTGCCACGTGATATTTCCTCCTTCTAATTGATATAACCATAATTAAAATCTCCCATAAAAATCACTAACCCTGCACTCATTGCACTAATTTGCTGATGAATGAATTCAATATCTCCCCCTGTACCCTCCCCTCCCCCTGGCCTATAGCAGAAACCAATATATTTGGTTGTGTTGGTCACTATTTCACACCATACCACCTGAAATTAACCATCATTCACACATTTATCCTGTTGATATACTACTTTCTTTGGCTGCACTCAGCTATCATCAACAGTACTCCCCCCCCCCAATTCTATCTTCTCTATCCTCCCTGAAAATACTGTACCCATCACATTCAATTCCAGTAACCACATCTTCTGCTGACAGCCAAGTTTCACTAATGCCTACAACTTTTGGTGAGATTTCACTGACTAATGCCAAAAATTCTTTCCTCTTATTTCAAATGCTTCTTGTATTAGTATACAAAAATTGCAGATTTCCTTTAGTTCTTGTACCAGCTTTAGAAATTATATACATTCTACTAATTTCAGTAGTCCCATGCCGGTTTTTATCCACTCTATTCTTCAAATTATTCCGCAAAAAAGGATCAATAAATATACATTCACTGCATAAGTTTCTCCCTCTTACACTCAACCATTTCAATTTTATTTTCCCTGCCCAATTACTTCAACTTGCTCAGAAAAACAGTAACTTCTTAAAACACATATGACCTTCCATGTTCAGATGTAACCCATCTCTTGCATACAGCCGTCTTTTGCCTTCAAACACACTCCAGACATCAACAAATTCCAGACGTCTTTTTTTGCACATTCTTGCAATCATATCCATTATCATTGCTCATCTATTAACTCATAATTGTCAAAACGTGGCAACACACACACACACACACACACACACACACACACACACACACACACACACACACACACACACACACAATCCTCCCTTTGACACTTTTCTTCTTCATCTAACAAAGTTCTTAAATCTTTTGCTACCAGATTAATACTACCACTCAGGTCATTTGTGCCACACCATAACTATCATCTTTTCTGCATCATGCCCTCTCTTTATTGATAAAGTCACTTTCTCTATTGTTCTGCCAGACAAGTACTCCTCAGGCATACCTTTAATCATTGAATCCCCATATTATTATATCACTCATAACTTCCTTCAAACCCAAACAAGCGTCATTCAGCCTCATTTTCTACACTATTCAGCATGACTCTCCTAGTTTCATTACTTTCCCTCAGCACTCGTTTACTTACTTCCCTCACTTTCACAACATCTCATTTCTTCTTGTGCTATCATTCTGTTGATTCCCAATCACTTCCATACTATTCATTACTTCATCATTCACCAAAGACTCTCCCTTATTAAACCTGTTCTAGTTACTTCAGCTAAAGTAATCTCCATAGTCCTAATTTCTATATTCAACACATTTAACAGAAGATGAAGATCACTTTTCATTTTCACAAACTCCTGTCGAAGCTCTTCTGCTACGGTCCCGACATTTGCTTCCATTCCTAATCGCTCTAATCTAGATAGACACTTTTCACATATGTTAACATTTTCATTCTTCTTGTTTAGCCAAACAGTTCACAGATCTTTCACATTTTTCGGTGCATACATATAACAGTTTCCACAATTCATCCACTGTGAAAAATCCAAGGCAGAGCTAGACTTTCGTTCAGAAGTCATCCATGCCACTGATGTACGTTTCTTTATCGATGGCATCTTTAAATGCTGAAGTAGTGCAACAAACAAGTAGCGAAAACAAAATATAAACAACAAAGTTTCAACAATGACACCACTGAAGGACATATATATCCAACTGCAGCACAATTACTTTAATTTTAAAACACTTTTTCTAGCATAGCTCAAAAGGAGGTAGCAGGGTTTTTTCTCCCGGAAACTCGGGTTTTTCATCCTGCATACATACAAATCGGCCCTTCAGAACACACGCAATTTACAGACAAAAATTACTAGTTGTGGTGGTGTTGGAGGTGGGCGGTAGATGGCGTTGATTCGTAGTAGAGGTAAGGTGTAGAGATAGTTGAAGATGTCCTCCCGCGATGAGTCTTCGGACTCCTTGGAGGTATCAGGAATAATAATAATAATAATAAAAAAAAAAACTACCACTACGTTCACTTGTGACACTAGCTGAACTTCTAAAAACAGGTGAAGAAATAATCTACAAACTCTTAGCAGAACCATTTACTTTATGCCTGAAGAAAACTGATGCACCAAGAACATGGAACAAGGTTACCCTAATTCTGATACATAAAAAAAATTGAGGTAGAAGACTTGACAAACTACCGACCTATCAGTTTACTATCGGTAGGTTACAAAATGTTTACAAAAGTCTTAGCTCATAGGCTTTGTGAAACTCCAGAACCAAAAGAAATGGCAGGCTTTTGAAAGGGCTTTAGTACAATGGACCATATTCAAGTTGTACAACAGATTATTGAGCAGTGTAATGAATATCAATTACCACTATGTCATGGTTTATTGACTATGAGAAAGCCTTTGATTCACTTAAAACTTATGCAATACTTAACGCATACCGAAACTAACAAGTGGAGAAGCCATACATCAGGACCATCAAATCAGCATACACCAATGCCACAGTAGCAATTCATTTCAATGGAAACATCTCTACTGTGGAAATACAGAGGTATAAGACACAGTGACACAATATCTCCAAAATTATTCACAGCATGCCTAGAAGAAATACTGAAACTTCTTGATTGGGAAAGGAGGGGTCTGAAGATAAATGGAAGATATTTAAGCCATTTACGCTTTGCAGATGACTTGGTTATCTTTACTTGAACTGTGCATGAATTACAGACTCGTATCCATGAACTCCAAATTGTTAGCAAAACACCTGGCCTAAAGATAAAGCTAAAGAAGACCCAAGTTATGTTCAATAGCTATGTCCAACCAGAAATAATAAAAATCAATAATGAGAAAATTAACGAAGTAGATCATTATACATATGCTTAGGACAACAGATGTCAATGGAACAAAATATCATGGACAAAATCAAAAGGCGCAAGATGCTTGGGTGGAAAGCATTTGGAAAATTACATTCGATATTCAAAAGCCAACTACCATTATGCCTGAAGAGAAAAGTTTTTAACCAATGCATTCTTCCTAAACTGACATATGGTTGTGAAACATGGACACTGAATGCAAAAATTAAGAACAACACAATTTAGTATAGAAAGAAGTATGCTTGGTATCAGAAGATTGGATCACAAAAGGAATACATAGATAAGAAATCAAAACCAAAGTCTCTGATATCATAGGATGAGTGAAACATTTGAAGCGGCAATGGGCTGGGCATATCGATCAAAGACAAGATCAACGATGGACGAAAGAAGTGCTGGATTGGATTCCACAAGAGAAAAACGACCACAACGCCGACCAAAATCACAGTGGATTGATGATATCATCAGATTTGCAGGAGTGACATGGGAAAGGAGAGCCATGGACAGACAGTTCTGGAGTAATCTTGGAAAGGCCTTCATCCAGCAGTGGATTGAGAATGGCTGATAATGATATATATATATATATATATATATAGATATATATACATACATACATATATATTCTTTTTAATGATGTGTAGGTCTACCTAGAGTAAACCTACACATCATGCTGATCAACTGAGGATAGTATTCTTCTGAGAAGAATATGAACAGCAGAACCATGCAGATGGTAGAAGTGCTTGCTTTCATGAAGAAATGAACAACCTCAACTGTACCAGTATATATATGTATATTTTTTTTAAATGTTGTGTAGGTCTACTCTAGGTAACCCCCCTACACACACATATACTTTAGATGGTATTACTTAGCACATTTAAGATCAAGTTCATTGGGCTATCTTACCCAATGAATAGGCTGGGTTTAGACTTCACAGAAGGTCCTAGCTATCACAACCCATCTAGAAGCTTGATACCAAAAGGGTTTAAAAACAACTTCTTTTTTCATAGACAAAACATTAGCTTTTGGCACCACATGGAAGACAGGCTTAGTGTATCAAACAGAATAATAAACTGTCAAAAAGTCTAAAACTGCTAAAACCAAAAAATGCTCTCCAACAGGAAATTAATGGTTCATCTGAATTCACAAAATAGGAAAATATTTATCCTACAGATGGACTGTATCTTACAGGTGACATCCCTCCAATAGCCAGTTGAAAGTTTTTCCACCAAAGCCAATACTTTCCAAGGCCTAGAGGAAACACCAAACAAAGATCTGAACTTACTGTAAAACTACTTTGAAACAATGGGGACTATTCTCTACTCTCAGGAAAACTTTCACTTGTAACTTCAATAACCACAAGTCTTATGAAAAATTAAAAACAAATGCAACAGGACTCTAATCCATGAAGGTAACCCCTCACTATCTTAGTGTCACACTTGATTGCAGCCTCACATACCAAAAACATTTGGAAAAAACTAAGTTAAAGATATCTGCCAGGAACAACACAATAAACAAGCTCATAGGTATAACTTGGGATCACAAAGTTTTGTCTCTTTGAACAGCAGTTCTTGCTCTGTTCTTTCCAGTTACAATCTTTCCAATTCTTTCCAATTCTTTGCAGCTGTTCCACAGCTTTTTATCCCATTGGAACTTAAGAGACCAAATCTGTGCAGAGTAGTACAGATGAGGTCATATGAAGGCTGTATAAAGGGGCAAAATGGCACATGTCACAGTTCGTTTCAGCAACAGAATTATCCTCTGAGTTCTATTTGCAATTTTTGCTTTGCTATGTGACCTATGAACTTTAAATTATTATCAGCCATTATGTCAAGATCCCTAGCCTCATCAGTTTTTTTTGTAGCATAACCCAACTAA
Source organism: Typopeltis vanoorti (assembly GCF_054136105.1). Taxonomy (NCBI): domain Eukaryota; kingdom Metazoa; phylum Arthropoda; class Arachnida; order Uropygi; family Thelyphonidae; genus Typopeltis; species Typopeltis vanoorti. The sequence goes on from NC_143556.1 coordinate 61,074,420, forward strand.
TATAATATTCCACTGGAAATCTCATCATGACAAACTGCATACCTTTACACTTCTTAACTCTATCCCGAGAGCCATTACCATTTGCCTAAAGTATTATTATTATTATTATTATTATTACCCCAAGACTCCATGGAGTCAAAGCCTCATCTAGGAGGTCCTCACCATACACACAGTTCATCATACTTTGCCTCAAACATATTCAAATTCTCTGCAGACACCATACTCTTAGGCAAGGCATTCTAAAAATTCAGCATGCAAAAAAACCTGCTTCTCACTCCCCCTGCTCACACATCCTCCTTACACAGCTTCCAGGGATGACCTCTGGTTCTCCCCTTATCTCCCACTGTTTTCTGTAGAACCTCTCCAACACTGATCCTATAACAACCCCTTACTAACTTGTAGGTCTCTATCATATCTCCCCTCTTCCTCCTATCCACTAGACTCTGTAAATTGCATCTTCTCAATCTTTCCTCATATTTGAATTCCAGAGGTTAGAAACTACCTTAGTCAGTACACCTCTGGACCTTTTCCGACATCTCTTCGTCCTTCTGAAAACCAGGTGATCAAATCTGGGCACAGTAGTCCATGTGTGGCCTAATTAAAGCCTTATACAATGGAACAAGAATCTCCCAACTTCTACAGTCAGTGTCCTCTGCAACATTCCCAAGAAGTCTTTGTGTTGTCCTCACAATTTTGGTAATGTGTTCCCTAAATTTCAGTTCTTTATCTAATATCACCCCAAGATCTCTTCCTCCACCTCCGACAATATATCCCCACCAAAGCATAAATTCTATATCCCATCTTTGTTTCAAAAAATTTTTAAATCTTACATTTTGCAACATTCAACTCACATAATCTTCATAGTTTGTCCCAACTTTGCATCTTTGCAAACAACTGAATCATTCCATCCAAATCTTCACCAATATCATTACCATACAAGTTAAACAGTAATGGCCATAAAAGACCCCTGAGCACTCTAGTGACTTTTGCTTTTCTTGATATTGCTCCCCAATACACAACTTGCTGATACCTATCAGATAGCCAGTCTCTGATCCAATGCACTAGTCTAATATTCAACCCTATCTGCTCGAGTTTGACTATCAACTTATCATGTGGTAATCTATCAAAAGTCTTTGCAAAATCTAAGCATATTACTGTGTATCCCTCTCCTCTGTTGAAGGAAGCCATCACCTTATGGTAATAAGTAAGTCGAGATTACTAAAACATGACCCTTCTCTCTTTAGCAAATCCATGCTGTCCATCAATGATAATACTATTGTTGTCAACCCAATTTTGGATCCTAGCAAAGTATGATCTCACAAGCTTCTCCATCAAATTAACCACAACACCTGATACACAGATAAGCCTATAAATGGATGCTTAAGTTCTACCATCTCCCTTACAAAGCAGCACAAACTTCTCCCTCCTTCCACTCCCTTGAAACTTGACCCAGTGCAAGACTCATTAAAAACATATGTCAAGGTGGATGTCAACTCCCTGACACATTCATTCAGAATATGTGTGGTGATATTCTATCAAGTCTCACAGCCTTATTAACATCGTTTGCTCAACTCTCCCATATACCTCTTGCTCACTTACAATCAATCTTTCTTCTCCATCCTCAACTGCTCTCAATCTATCCATGAAGTCACATTCACAAGAATGAAAGACCCTTATGAACTACTCATTAAGTATCTACACTATATCTTCCGCAACAATTGTCCTTATACCATTTTCTCCAATCAATGTCATCCTTCCATAATCATTCTTTTTTTAGCTGGCTACATATTGAAAGAACTCCCTAGGATTCATTTTGGCTTCATTAGCTAACTGCTGCTCCTACCTCTCTTTAGCTACCCTTACCAACCAAGTCACCCTCCTTGCCTGGTCTTTATAATCCTCATGGAATTGATTATTACCCTTTTCTTATGCTGTCTCCATAATGCCCTTTTTCTCTGTATTGCATGCTTAATCTCTTCATTCATCCATTTCATAAACTTCTGACCCTTGGAATACATTTAGACATTGCTTATACTAGATAGTTCTTGAATATCCCGCAAGCTGCACTGATCTCTTTTCCAGCTAACTCCTCATTCCATGCACGCTGTCTCCTGAGTTCTTCATAATCACCAGCCTTGTAGTTCCACTTATACCCCTTTTCTCACAAAGAACCTCGCACTACTGGCAACCACCCAAGTAATCACTTCCTGGTCATTCTCACCAACTGGAAGGTAATTTGAAATCTCATTTATAATTACATCCTCTGATGAGATGATCAAATCCAAGACCCTCAATTCTCGTGTACCCTCTGTTACATACTGCCTGAGGTAGCTGTACCTCAAAAACTCAAGAAACTCATTTACTACTTCCAGTTGCTATCTCATCATCCCAGTCTATATTGCCATAATTTAAATCACCCATAATGATCACCATTTTCTTATTTGCTTGGTTAATTTGATTATACATTTCATAGTCACTACCATCCACATTACCAGGTCTATAACAGCATCCAACCAAGTATTTCATTCTATTTACCTCTATCTCACACCAGACCTCAAAAAACCACTGGTACTATTTCCCTCTTACATCTGTACTTTGTATGGACATAACTCTTTCTCTATCGTCAATAGCACTCCCTTTTTACCCTTCTTATCCTCATGAAAGTCATCCTACCCTTCCATTTCTATTCATGTCAGGATGTCATCCTCATCCAGCCATGTCTCACTTATTCCAACAATTTTTGGGAGAGACATGGTTGGATGAGGATGTCATCCTGACAGACTCAATTAATGCAACCATTTCTAGCAATTCTAGCATTTGTATACAAGCACAGCAGCTCATTCCTTGATCTATAGCTAGTTCCACTGATATCACTCATTCGATGTGATTTCTCCATGCTCAACTCAAGCCATATCTCCTTCTCCTTATTCATCTAAGAACCCTCTTCAAATCCATTTTCTCTTGATCCCAGGTCATCTCCTTCCTTTCCTGTCTACACATGTATTCACATCCTCTTATAGCCTCCACCTTTCTCACGCTGTGTTCCCCTATCCATCTTGCACACCCATTCTCTCATTCTCTATACTCATGCTGTTCACTTCTTCATTCATAACCACCTCTTCTATCTCTCCTGTCTTACTCTCCCCCTCTTCCACATCATTTCCCACTTGATCAGATTCATTCTCTGAACCCACTCACTTTTCTACTTTTCAGCAGCATTCTCTCCAAGCGACTCACACTAAAACCACTCAAATGCAGTCCATCACTCTTATACAGTTCACTTCGTCCTTCAAACCTATTCCACACATTACCAAACTGCACTCCTTTCTCCTTACACATTTCTTCTAACATATCATTCATAATCCTTGCTCTCTGCTTCATTCTCATCACTGTCATACCTAGGCAACACGTTTACTACTTTTCCTACCACACTATTCTCTTTTATCCATCTAAGAAACCTCCTGAAATGCAATCTGACATGTTCTTTGAAATTTCTAGCCTATTCAAATCATTCTGGTTATCAACTGCTGGCTATCGATGACTGCTCTGCGTTATCAGCAAATAATTGAACATATCCTGTTAGATCCCTCCTAATGTCATTAATGTATAGATTGAACAACAATGGTTCAAGGACTGATCCATAGGGTACACTGCTCACTTTAAATCTTAGACAGGATCTATATCAGATATCATATGTAACATGGGTTTTGTTTGTAGTGTTCTTGTATATAAAGTAACCTGAATTTACACAATGTTTCAGTAGTGTAATGAGTGACACATGTAGGTGTGTGCATATATGTGGATGCATGTAATATATATATATATATATACAAACACATACATATTAGCAAACAAAAATGCTTTTATATAATCAATTATAAACATCTGCTCAGCTAACCTCTTAGAGTAACATTATGATTTTTGATTGCCTTTCCTCCAGCATTACTTGCTTCACATTTATAAATTCCTGAATGATGCATAAGTGTTTCTTTGAGTACAAGATGAGATCCATTTATAGCATAATCACTAGGTGATATGGGATAATTGTCTTTAAACCATACCACATCAGGTTCTGGAATTCCTCTTACTAAACATTCGAGATATAAAGGTTGCTTAACTATAACAGGATAATGCTCCACTGTATCACCATCATTTATAAAAACTGGTGGCACTAAAACATATTAAGAAAAATAGAAGACATTAATTAACAGATGTGAAGATTATTATTCATGCAATATAAAACTTGAGCTGAAATAAATATTAATTTTCATTTTATAAACATATATCTGAAATAAGCAGTTTAAAAAATGCACTGTCAAGTAGTCACAGCAGGTCCCCCCCCCCCCCACCCAGAAGAAAAGTAATCTTGATAAAAAATTATATTCTTATTTTCATCATTATTTCACCCAAGTTTCAAGAAACAAAAGTCCATTGGTAAAATATCTTCACACCTGGGATAGTTGTATATAGAGCAATGACTTCAATCACTGTCACATGAAAAGCTTTTAAGCATTGATCTATGCTTAAAATCATTCGCTGTTTCTGTATCACGTACTAAGCAAAGTATTGCCAGCCTGGTTGGCCGAGTGGTTAACGTATTCACTCTCCAGCTGAAAGGTTTCGGGTTCGAATCCCACCGTGGGCATGGATGTTTGTGAAAATGGTGGTAGTTGGTGTTGATGGTAGTTGCTGTTCATTGTATTTGGTTGAGTTTATAGTGGGGGCTCTCCCTCCCTGGATGCATCTTTGGCCATCCCTGGAAATATAATGGATTAATATTAATTAATTTTTTGGCCTGGTTGGCCGAGTGGTTAGCACATCCGCTCTCCAGCCAAAAGGCTGCGGGTTCAAATCCCGCCGTGGGCATGAATGTTTCATTGTCTGTGGAAGTACTAGTGGTGGTAGTCGGCAGCAGATGGCGTTGGTGTTAGATGATAAAGGTTGGTGGAGTAGTGAGACGAAGAGTTGTAGAGTAGATGCCCTCCCTCGATGAGTCTTTGGACTCCCTGGAGGTGTGATATAATAATAATAATAATATTCCACAGGTCCCACTACTTTTTTTTTTGTGTGTCTCACACCCATGAAAGGCTGAAAATCTATAGTACATCACTAATGAGATAATGAATTATTATTTGTAATTTGTTTTATTCAAGTAACTTTATGCTTTCAATTAGTGGAAGCAATGTCTCACACTAAACAATGAAATTCATTGTCTACACCTAAAGGCAACTGCCAACATCAAACCTGCCACCTGTTAGTTGAAGACTAGATATGTTAACCATTTAGCTCAACAAGCCTGGCAAATGCATGCAAAAAAACATATTTGTTTTTCATATTCCTATCCTTCAAGAAAATCCTGTATCCTTCCATTTCTATTCCCAACAGTATATCATCCTCAGACAACCAAGTTTTGCTTACAGCAATTATCTCTGAACATACTGACTCAATCAATGCAACAAACTCAGCTCCGTTATTTCTAATACTCCTTACATTAGTATGCAAACATAACAATCCCACCAACAGCATCACTTCCTGCTCTAGGTGCTATACTAAACCTTTCTCTTTGATCTAACTACTCCCATTTCCCTGATACTGACTGATTTCCATTCATCTCCTTTTTATCCTACCTTTATAAATTCCATCACCCTGTCCTGCCATAATCACTTTTCAACCCTGCATCCATCTTCCTCCTGCTGTTCCATAACCTGCTTCACCATTTCTCTATCTCTCAGATTCTTGGCTACACTAACTTCATATTGATTTTATACTCTTCCACCAAACAATGGTTTCTCTAAATGTGCAACACCGAACCCATTCAGATGCAATCAATAAACCATAAACTATTCCATTCCCCCTCAAACTCACTCTGTAGATTCACAAACTGAACATCCTTTGCTACAACACTATTTTCCTTTAGCTCCTACAATAACTTCCTCAAATTCCTATCTACATTACTTTTTTGAATAGCTGAGTAATTTGTGCCCTGTCCTGTCAGGTGTCTTCTCCCTCCAGGAGATTGACCACCATGTGTCTCCACCATGTCCTATTCTGCTGCATTCCTCATATGAGAGATAGGTCCAGTCTTCTATATTTTTCATCCACTCCAGTCTTTGTCTTCCTCTCTTTCTCTTTCCCTCAACAGTTCCTTCGAGAAGTGTCCTTTGTAGGCAGTGCCCACAACTATCTTTAATTCTGATGCCTGTTCCTTTCTTCCATGCAAAATATCAGTTATTTGCTTCAATGTGCTACATGGAAAACGAATTTTATGTACCTTGTTATTCACTACATCTGTAATGGTCGAATCACCATATAACTCTACACAATTGCCATTTGACACTTGCTTCATTCCTTCCTTTGAAACTTGCTTCATAACTTCTTTCATCTCATGAGCATTCCAGAGTAGAACAATAATTCCTATAATAAAAGGAAGCCAGGAGAGAACATAAAAATTGAGGTAATTCCATGGCATATATAGAAAACAGCAATTAAATCCTTACCAGACATTCTCATACAACATTTTTATTCTTTGTTTCTCTTAACATGGAGTAAGTAATTAAGATAAAAAAAAAACATCATCCTTTTATAACTATGTTTTTTAACTTAATTACTTACTCCATCTTCATCTCCTTTTATCTATGAAATTCTTACAGTATAAACACAAGTGAGATTTTGCATATTATAGCTGGTGGGTTAGAAGTTGGGTCACTCCTGGGAAGCTGTCTAGACGTGTGGTTAGAAAGTCTGTGAGTACAAGATTCTTCTCAGGGTATGGTGAATATTTAAATGGAGGCCTCACTCAGTAATTCCTTGGAATCTCCAGCAGAGTCCATGGCTTATTGAACTCCTCCTTTCAATGCAATTCAAACCTTTAAAATTATATATGCTATGTCTATAGCTGGCATGGGTGGCCTAGTGATTAGCATATCCACTCTCCAGCAAAATGGCTGCGGGTTGGAATCCAGCCTAGGGCATGGATGTTTGCGATTGTCTTTCACCTTCATACACTCATTCATATATAAATATATATAAGTATGTAGACTTGGTTGGTTCATGACTATGTGACTAAGAATTTATAAGGCAGAACAGTGGATTAAGATAACAACATTTATTTTAATTGACAACATGATGTTTCATCCTAATTTAACAGGATTTCTTCAGGTGAAAACATACAAACTAGAGGACAAAGCAGTAAGGATTAACAAAGGTGACAACTATTATGCATTTATAGAAGAGACTGATGTTATTTTAAAATATTTCTAATTGTAAGTTGCATTCTTCAGAATGTTGAGTGTTTATGCATTCATGTGCACGTGCTTGGCTAATAAAGGATAGGATATATTCAGAAAAGTTGATACATGGGTTAATATTTAGATGTTTAGGATCTAATGCTATTTCCAAAGACTTCCAGATTTTTCTCTGCATTGTATTATAGCAATGGTGTAATAGTTCTGATTTATCCAAAGTGTCCCGTGTGCCAGCTGAAGAGAGCATGTGTGATGACAGAGCTGAGGCTTCACTCCTATGGTATTCAATACATTGTTCAATGATTTTATTTCATATATACATATACATATATATATATATATATATATATATATATATATACACACTCTCCTAAAATGGAATGGATCTCCAAGGGAGAAGTAGACCCAACTCTCTGGCAATGGGAGAGGCCAGCAGTGAGAAAGATACAAGCTAAATATCATCATCACCATATGTTTATAAACAATACCGTTAACTCAAGCTAAGTTGAAGCATGCTACTGTGAACAAGTATAAATCCCCATCATACCAACTTCATTATTCTTCAACCTTTAATACCTATTGCTACATTTTTTGCTGAGTGACATGCACAGCTTTATGACACTTCCGTCTAGTGTCATTGAAGTTGCATGACTTCCATTACACCTGCAGAGGAAAGATGATTTTAAGTTCATTTTCAGGTAGTGACTAAAGAAATTTTTTGGCATTTGTTCATTCATCCATTTCAGCATATATTCAATCTTTAGTGAACATCTATATATAGGTTTTCTTTCTCTCTCTCTCTCTCTCTCTCTACCAGAAGAAACTATTATTTTTCCTTTTAACTCCTCACCTAAACAAAATATACCATAAAATTTATGCAGTTACATACATTAAACACTACTAAATATTACTAACATTAGTAGACTGATTGATTACGAGTTTTCAAACACATCCTCTGAGTAAAGCCTCAGTAAAGAAAGACAAGAATGGGATAATGGTGCTGGAGCATCTCTGTAATAAATGTATTAATCTTAAAGGAGATTATGTTGAAAAATAAAAATAATTTTGAAATTATAAATTCGTTTTTTTATTCTTAGGCCAAGAACTTTTTAGACCACTCTCGAATTGTTGGAGGTGGAGGAAGTAAGAGATCTTGGTGTGATGATGGATAAGGATCTCAAATTTAGAGGACATATTTTAAATAGAAATTGTATGCGAAAAAGAGGCTGTGAAAGAGATATAAGGAGACAGGTGAAGAGAAGATGCATGAAGAGTATAAGACACAGACCAGAAGAGTGACTAGTATGGTAAGGAAGATGAAACTAGAATATGAGAGGAGATTAGCCCTAAGATCCAAAGAAAATCCTAGGGAATTTTTTTAGATATATGGCCAGTAAGAGGAGAAATGACTGTGGAAGAATGATATTGTGGGATAAAAATAGGAATAGAGTGACTGATGCAGAGGACATAGTAGAATTATTCAATGAAAACTTTATTGGGGTATTTCATCCTGGAGGAGTCAATTTTAATGCTAAAGGGATTGGGCAGGTTCAAGGTTTAGAGTTGAAGGAGGAGAACGTGTTCCAAATACTGAGTACTCTGGATGTCAGTAAAGCTGTGAGACTGGATGGTATTTCACCACGACTTTTGAAAGAATGTGCTAGGGAACTGAGAGGGCCTTTGACTTGGCATTTCACTGAAAGTCTGGTTACAGGAAAGGTGCCCATGGAATGGAAGGAAGGTAATATAGTGCCATTGCATAAGGGCAGTAGCAGACTGGAAGTGTCTAATTATAAGCCAGTTTGTGTATCATCAGTAGTTGTTAAGATCTTGGAGAAAGTAGTGAGGGACCGTATACAGCATCGGGCAGATGAGGGTAATGTTATCTGTGAGAGTCAACATGGATTTGTGAAAGGGCGCTCTTGGTTTAACAATATGCTAGCCTTTTATGATAAAGTTACAAGTTACATTAGATGAGGGATAGTCATATACTGCCATTTTCTTAGACTTAGCGAAGGCATTTGACAGGGTGCCACATGATAAGCTGATATGTAAGTTGCAGCCCATGGGTCTGGATGTCAGATTGGTCAACTGGATTCAGGATTGGCTATCCGATAGGTATCAGAGAGTATGGTGGGGTAGTTTCAAGGAAGCAGAGGGTTACAAGTGGGGTCCCACAGGGCTCAGTACTAGGACCTATATTGTTTAACCTTTATATCAATGACATTGTCAGTGGACTGCAAGGGAATATTCAGTTGTTTGCAGATGATGCGAAGCTGGGAAGGATTATTATTAATAGTGCAGATGTGGCAGCTCTGGAAGAGGATTTGAATAAGCTAGATAGATGGGCAATGAATGGGGTGAGGGTGTCGGTTTAATGCAGCAACATGTAAGGTCTTGAGGTTTGGGAAACATCGATGGGACACCGCATACTCTATGGGAGGAGTTATGATGGAGGAAGTAGGGGAGACAAGAGATCTGGGGTTGATGATTGATAGAAACCTGAAATTTAGGGGACATATTGCAAAGGTAGTGAAGGTAACAGAGAGGATTGCTGCAATAATGAGAAGGACATTGACCTGCAGAGATAAAACAGTTATCATTCCGTTGTATAAGATCCTGATCAGACCACACTTGGACTATTGTTTTCAGATTTGGTCCTCAGGATTTGAAGGGGATAAATTAACTGTGGAAAGGGTACAAAGGCAGATAACAAAGTTGTTTTCAGTACTGTACAATGTTAGTTATGAGGATCGGCTGAGGGAATGTGGACTGCAGAGTTTGGTGGATAGAAGAAGGAGAGGTGATATGATTGAGACTTTTAAACTGTTGAGAGGTAGTTACAGGGTTGACACTGGGACGTTCTTTCGCTTGGTTGAACAGCAGGAAGGAGTGATAAGAGGCCATCCCTGGAAGTTACGAAAGGAAAAGTGTGAGAAAGAGGGTGAGAAGTGGTTTCTTTGCATGGAGGGTGGTTGAACCATGGAATGCATTGCCTGATGGAGTGGTGAGAGCGAGAACGGTCAATGAGTTCATGGAGTGGTATGATAGACTTTGTGTTTCTTAGGGGGGGGGGACCTTCCCTCGATGAGTCTTGATAGACTTTGTGTTTCTTAGAAAAGACCTCCCACGATGAGTCTTTTGACTCCATGGAGGCCTGAATAATAATAATATTGCCAAAATTTGTGAGAACAGCACAACAAATTCTGGGAATGATACGGAGAACACTAACTTGAAGAAATAAGGGGATTCTAGTTACACTGCATAACGATATGATTAGGCCAAATATGGACTATTGTGCACAGATTTGGAAACCTGGTTTGCAAAAGGATGGAGAGATGTTGGAGAGGGTCTAGAGGGTCTTACTAACATATAAGTTAGTAAGGGGTTGTTATAGAATTGTTATTGAAGATTAACTTTCATAAAATGGTGGGAGAACAGGATGTCATCTCTGGAAGCTGTATATAAGAAGTGTGTGAGCAAGGGAATATGAAGCACATTTTTGCATGGAGAGTTGTGAATGACTGGAATGCATTGCCTGAGAAGGTGGTGTGTGAATTGAATTTGAATGTGTTTAAGGAGTGTTTATGATGAGCTGTGTGTATATGACAAAAGGAACCTTCTAGATGAGTATGTCACTCCATGGGATCATAGGATAATAATAATAATAATAATAATAAAATTGAACTTTATATTGAGAGACAAGCAGTATGTCTTGGAAAAGTTTTGTGATGTACAATTATTCACTGCAATAATATTAAAAATAATAAAATAATAAAATTTGTAATATAGAGATACTAAATATAAATATTTGACTTAGACACACTATTATTTAAAAACAAACAAACAAACAACAATTAATTGATAACAAGAACTCTCTTGAAAGAAAAATAACATAGTATTAAATTTACCTAGGACCTTTAGTTTAAAAACTTCTGTTTTGGTGCCAGCTAAATTTGATGCAACACATGTGTAATTGGCAATATCTGTTTCCTTTGCTGAGGTAATCCACAACAAATACCCATTTTCTAAGATCTGAATGTGATCTTCTGATTCTAATGGCAACCCATTCTTAAACCAAGACACAAATGGGGGAGGATCACCTGATGGAAGACACTTGATTCCAGCAGGCTGTCCAACAGTAACTTGAAGATTTTTATGATCGTCATGCAGCTCAATATCTGGGGGAACTGCAATAAATAAACTGTTTCGAATAAGAAGAAAAAATTATCAAATATGAAAAACTTTTCAAGAAAACTATTATAATTTAAGAAGGAATAGAAATAATAAGGATTTCATATCCTTAGTTAATAGAAATAGGAAATATTCTAAATCTGTCCTTATTTCATAACTGAATGCCTAAAAATTAAAGAAAGTCTAAAATATACAACAGAGAGCTTATGAAAATACAATCCTTAGTATCGAAGTTGCTTTGACTTGCACTACTTAAAAGACAGAGCAAAAAAACCCTCTGTTTAATATCATAGCAGTTATGGTATTAAACATAGAGATTTTTGATAACTCATTTTAATGGTATTAACAACATTAAACAAACTGTTTATATATAAAAAAAAAAAAGAAAGTTGTTTATTGTTAATGGCTTATATTTCTATTAGATAGAGGAATTTTTTGCTCTCTTAATGTTTCTGAATGAGAATTAATATTTTAAAACAGCTGTCAGCCAGCGAAACCTAATCAAAGCACTAATAAAAGTTGAATATACAGACACCTGAGCAGAATGTGTGTCTTTTAAGTGTGCAAGCCAAGGCAACCATGACACCAAGGATTGTATTCTCATATATTTTCAAAACTTTAAGTTTCTATACATTCAGCTATGAATAAGGTTATGTTTATAGCATCCTTATTTCTATTAATTTATAATCTCTGAAATGAGGCTTGTAAGCTCTTCTTCAATAGTTATATCCTTAGTATTTCTATTCTATTCTATCTATACTAAAGATCTGCTTTAGTATATAAGGAGCAGAAATATTACTACCCTTATATACTAAGGATTTATTATTAGTAGTAATATTCTTGTAGAAAGGCTTATACATTGGCTATACATGATTATTGAATTACTTAAGGAATTCACAAAGTACACTGGAATATAAATTAAATTAAACTTTAATATATACTTCCTATATTTCAGCAACTTCACGTTGCCATCTTCATGGGAACTTAAAATTAAGACACGTGCACGCAGGCACACTAGAACAGCAAATGAGGTTGAAAAACGGAGACTACTGTTATTCCTGAAGTCCTGATGGTGCCCCCTAGCGGGCTACATTAGGTATTCTTTACCGTTAGGCTGAAGTTCTCATGATGTACATTTCCCAAATTTGGGGCAGTTTCATCCATCCAAATTTGTTGAGGTTGGGCACGTTGTTCAGAGCTGAGGCTGATTCTATGAATAGTCTTTCAAATTTATACTTGCTGAGGTGTATTATTGTGGCTTTCTTCCAACGTATTCTGTGGCGAGTATCCAGAGCATGGTCAGCAAACCCAGAGTGGCTGTAATGGTGAAACCGGATGTAGTCCTTGTGTTCTGAAATCCTGATATTTGCTGTCCTGCCTGTTTGGCCAAAGTAGGACAGCTTACAACTGCAAGGGACCTGGTATACACCAAGTAGGTAGGTCTAGGGAAAGTGGTTGGTCTTTTGTCAAGCGAATAAGGGATGCCAATTTTCTATATGGTTTGTACCAAGAGGTCAAGTTATATTTTTTTAGGATTTTGATTATTTTTTCAGAGGTGCCCCGTATGTATGGGATAGTGATTGATTTAGAATAATCTTTATTGTATGGGGGGGGGGGTGTAGCCATTGGCTGAGAACATATTAAGGATGTGATTTAGTTCAGTGGTTAGGGCCTTGTCATTTGAACAGATTAGTTTAGCCAGATTATGTAGTGTCTTAATAACACCATACTGTTTTGTGTGTGTGTGTGTGGGGGGGGATTGTTGGTGAATATATCTGCCTGTATGGGTGCGTTTTCTATAAAACTGAGAAAACCAAGGTTTTATCAGGCTGGTGGGTGATTAGTGTGGCTAGGAAAGGGAGGCTGTTGTTATCCTCTTTTTCCAAGGTGAACTTGATTCTGGAGTGTTGGTTGTTTAAGTGTGTTAAGAAGGAGGAGTGTATCTGAGCCATGTGGCCAAATAGCGAATACATCATCAATATAGCGAAGTCATATAGCAGGTTTTTGTGGGACAGAGTTTATGGCTTTCTCTTCAAAAGTCTCCATAAAGAAGTTGACCAGGGATGGGGAAAGTGATGAGCCAATGGCTGTCCCCCTCTATCTGTCTGTAGAATTATCACTGGCAAACGAAATAGCCTGAGTTCATTGTGAACTGAAATAGGGCTTAGATATTGGGAGGGAATTTGGCTTGGATGAGCTCTAAGGTTTGCTTGAGTGGAACATTTGTGAATAAGGAGGAGACGTCAAAACTGACCATTATGTCAGTATGTTGGAATGTAAGGTTTTCTATACTGGCTTTGAAGTGGGTTGAGTTTTTTATGTGTGATGGTGTGTTGCCAGTATAGTGTGTGAGCTCTTTAGCTAAATGTTTGGCTAATTTGTATGTGGGGGGAGTCAATGCCATTCACTACTATTGGACATAATGGCACATTTTGTTTATGAATTTTTGGAAGTCCATAAATAAGGGTGGGGGTATAGAGTTAAAAGGTTTTAATTTGTTGGTGACTTCTGCAGGCCCAAGAAGTGACCTTCTTAAGGAGCCTATGGAGTTTTCTGATTTGTGAGTTGGTAGGATTATATTAAATAGGGATGTAGGTAGCCCGGTCTAATAATAAAGCATTAAGCTTACCTGTGTACTCAGTATGGTTGAGAACCATGGTGGTGTTCCCCTTATCCTCTTTTGTGATTATTATTTCTTTGTTTTTCTTCATTTCCTGTAGATCTTTGTATTCACTATTGGATATGTTGGTTTTTGGTGGTTTTCCTTTGGTGAGAACATAGGCTACATCCAGTCTAATATTGTTGGCGATGTGGTTTGGAAGGTGGAAGATACTGCGTTCAATCTGGATCATTATTTCTTCAGCCAGTATTTTTCTCGGAGCAATGGTCAAATTGTGGCCACATGTAAGAATATCGAGTGCCTCAGATTTCAAATCCAGAAGAAGGTTGACTACCATGTTGAGTGGTAGTTTTGGATCGGAGGTAGAGTTCTTTTTCAGGTTATCATATTTCTTGCTGTGTCGATTCCTTATTTTCTCAAATTCTTTATCTACAGAAGTGCACGAGACATCATATAGAATTGTCCAAAGTTCATGATTCAGAATGTTCGAAAGTTCTTTCTTTAGCACTAGAGAAGCTAAAGAAAGCTTTGAAAGCTAAAGAAAGCTGATGCAAACAAAGCTAAAAATAGCTTTGTTTGCATCAGCTAGGAGAACGTGCATCCCGGTAATTTGTTCTCGTAGCAAGTCGAAGCTAGAATGGTTATAAATTTGGAGAGCTTTCTATGAGGAGAAATGGTGTTTAAATTTCACACAATTTGAGATTACCTAATTATCACAGCAGCGTTTTAGAAGATCAAACGATTCAGCTGTCTAGATAATTTCAGTTTCAGTTTACCGTATTGGCAGGGCCTTGCGTGTATAATAACAATAATTTTATTATTATTATTATTCTGGAGGTTAACCTAGTGAATCCAAGGACACGTCGAGGAAGGACAACTGATTTTCATGACAACCGATTCTTAAACAAACAAACAGATAAACAATGGTGGATTCCTGATTCTAACAATCTGCCTAATAAAAATGTAATGATTTCACATGCGCATCATTCAGTTCAATATCGAGGGACACTGGAATAAATAAATTGTTTCTAATAAGAAGAAATTTTTTAAATACGAAAAACTTTGCAAGATAATTAGGTGCAAGATTAATTAGGTCTCTCAGGTTGAAAGAGGATTTGAAGGAATTGCTTGAGGTAGCAAAAGGGAAGATTGAGAGAGTTACGATGGTGAGTTTGTTGCCACGATATGACAGTGAAGAGTATAAAAGGAGGGCCAAAATTGCTAATGACTTTATGCACGGATTATGCAGGAGGAGTGGTGTGGAATTTGTGGATGTGTGCAGTGTGTTTGATGGGCGAAAGGATTTATATAAGATGGATGGTTTACATTTGAATGGATTTGGTGTATGGAGACTTGAAAAGTGGATGTGCAGAACAGCAAAACAAGAGTTATTAAGAGGGGGGGGGGGGGTGAGTAGATATGCAGACTTTAGGGAGACAGTTGAGTGTAAAAATGTGTGTAATATGCCCAAGGGAGTACGAAGGACAACAAACAATCAGAATGGGATAGTTATTATAAGGCATCAAAATAGGGATGGGACAAATGGCATTCTGAAATTCATGTATACTAATGCCAGAAGTATTAGGAACAAGAAGGAAGAATTTTTGGCTTTGGTTGGCACTTCCAGACCACAGGTTATTGGCATTAGTGAAACATGCTGACAGAAGATGATATAGCTATTGGGATTGAATGTGAGGGGGGTGTGGTGTGTTCAGGAGTGACAGGGAGAATAAAATGGGGGGAGGAGTGATGATAGCTGATGAGATAAGCTAAGGAGAATAGAAGTGGAACTGCAGGATAGAGAAAAGAGCATATTTGAGGCTATTTGGTGTGAGATTGTGACTAGCAAAACAAAATACACAGTTGGGTGCTGCTATAGACTAGGTGATGGAATAGATGGTGGAGATAATATGCATAAGCAAATAGAAGCAATGAGTGGAAGGAGAGTGATTATTATGGGGGATTTCAACTATGGCAACATTGATTGGAAGGAGGAGAAGATACATGGGAGGATGGAATTGGATTTTATCCCTGTAGTTATTAAAGAATATCTGTCTGCGACAGCATGTAATGGAAAATACTAGAGGTCAGAGAGTGCTTGAATATGACCACGTTGCCACCAATTGGTGAGAGTGATCATAGGGTCTTGACTTGGGAGATGGCTAAAGGTGTGGAATTTACAATTAAGACAGGGTATATGTGGAATTACCGGGCTGGTAAGAATCACAAGCTTAGGTGTGTGCTTGGCTCAGTGCCATGGCATGTAAAACTGCAAGGGCTGGATGTTGATAGTGCATGGGAGGTGGTTAAGAAGTGTTTGCAGGAGGCAATGGCTGACTGTATACCTAGAGTCTGAATAATAACTCAAGTAGGGGTTAAATGGATGAATAACACCATTAAGCTTGAGCTGCAAAAAAATAAACCACTATATAGGGAATTTAAGGAGAAAGGTGACCGGCCAGAAGGGTAACGATTGTGGTAAGAAGAGCAAAAATAGATTATGAAAGAACATTAGCCATGTAAGCTAAAGAGAATCCCAAACAGTTTTTTTGATGTGGCAAGTAAAATAAAAAATGTATATGGCAGAATGATTTTAAAGAATGCCGATGGTAGGGAGGTAACCGAATCAGTTGATATAGTTGAATTACTGAGCGAGCACTTTGCAAGAGTATATCATCGAGGTAGTGGCATTGCAGAAATGAATGAACTAATAGATTATACGGGAATTATGGTGAATGAGGTGGAGGTGAGTAGTCTATTGCAAAACCTCAATGTCAATACATTTGTGGGATTGGATGGTATACCAGCTCGTGTCGTACGTGAAGCGACTAAAGAATTGTCAGTGCCCTTGACCATTTTGTTTAATTTGCGTCTCGGGTCTGGGTTAGTCCCAAGGGGGTGGAAAGAGGGGAAAATAGTTGCACTGCATAAAGGAGGATCCAAGACTACTGTTGCAAATTACCGTCCGATCAGCATATTAGGAGTCGTTGTCAAGGTCTTGGGGAAAGTAATCAAGGGAAAAATACAGGAATGGATTGATGAAAATGGGATAATGTATGGGGGGCAACATGGTTTTGTGAAGGGTAGATCATGTCTCAGTAACTTGCTCATGTTTTATAACACAGTCGGCTGAACTGGATAAGGGTAATAGGTTTACAGTGATTCTACTGGACCTTGCTAAGGCCTTTGACAGGATACCACATGGAATTCTAATCAGTAAACTGCAGCATATGGGGATGGATATAGGGTTGGTGAGATGGACAGGAGGGTGATTGATGGAGAGATATCAGAGGGTGGTTTATTCAAGAGTAGAGTCCAAAAGACAGCCTGTGACTAGTGGTGTGCCACTGGGCTCTGTTCTTGGACCACTACTTTTCAATTTGCTCATTAATGATATAGGAAACGATCTGAGAGGAAGTGTTCATTTGGTTGCTGATCATGCAAAGTTGGGTAGAGCAATAGTGAGTGCACAGGATGTCAAAATTTTGCAAGATGATTTGGATAGTTTGGAGGACTGGGCTAAGGAGAATGGATGTCAATTTAATGTGGCAAAGTGTAAGGTTATGTATCTTGGGGTGAAAAGATTAGCAGTAGTATATCACATTGGTCGAACTGTACTCCAGGAAATTGATGAGACCAGGGATTTGGGAGTGTTGGTGGATAGGGACTTGAAGTTTAGGGGCACATCGCAAAAGTGGCTAAATCAGCTCATCAAATCACTTTGTTGCTGAAAAATACTTTAACAAGCAGAGACAAACATGTTATTGTTCCTCTGTATCGAGCCTTGGTAAGACCACATTTAGACTACTGTGACCAGATACGTGTGCCAAGGTTTCTTCTTTATGGGGAGGAGGTGGAGAGGATCCAGAGATGAGTGACAAAGATGATAACAGGTCTATGGAATGAACCTTATGAGAACAGGTTGAAGATTTGTGAATTGCAGAAATTGGTTGATTAGGCAGAAAAGGGGTGATATGATTGAGACTTTCAAATTACTGAAGGGTTTCTATAAGATTAATTAAGAAGATATTTTTGACAATAGGACTGGTGGTGGGAGGACTTGAGGCCATACATGGAAGCTGGGCAAGAGTGTGGTTAGCAAGGGTGTTAGAGCTAGGTTTTTTACTTGGAGAGTGGTGAAAGCACATATCCTTACAGCTATCTATAATGCTATGCATTATGGGAAGAGACTACCCAGAGAGTTTCGACCTTTATTTAGGTCTCATCAGTGGAAGCAATACCCAGAGGTGATACTCAGGTTGATGTAATGCAGAAGTCATATTTTCATATATAAGTTGCCTAAACATGTCAAACCTTATTATTAAAATACTCTGGATTAGAGATAGTTGTTGGAAGTTTTCCCACTTGGTTATACTACAAGGGTGGTCTGAAAAGTTCTCGGCCTAACAATGAAAATATGAATTTATAATTTAAAAATTATTTTTATTTTTCAACATAATCACCCTTACGACTAATACATTTATTACAGCGATGCTCCAGTGCCATTATCCCGTCCCTGTAGTGGTTCTCAGTAAGATCTGCAAAACACTCCTCTACAGCTGAAATCACCTCTTGATTCGAAGAAAAAAACTGACCAGCGAGGAAGAGTTTTACTTTTGGGAAGAGACAGAACTCAGAGGGAGACAAATCTGGGGAATAGAGTGGATGTTCCAACAATTCATAGTGCAGATCCCTTAATTTTCCCATTACCAAAACACCTTTGTGGGCAGGAGCATTGTCCTAATGAAAGATGGTTTTATTGTTCCGCAAATCGGATCTTTTCTAACGAATTTTTTCATCTAGTCTGGTTAAAAGATCAGAATAATATTCCCTGGTTACTGTTTTACCATTTTCAAGATAATTAATACACAAAATGCCTTTAGCATCCCAAAACACCGATGCAATGACCTTTCCTGCTGATGGAACCAACTTTGTCTTCTTTGGCACTGAACAATCAGCTTTGTCCTCTGTTTTGATTGATGTTTGGATTCTGGTGCATAACAGAGAATCCAAGTCTCATCCATAGTAATAAATCGAAGCACAAAATCAGTTTTATTCTTGTTAAAAAGCTGCAAGTATTGTTCAAAGATTTTCATGCGAGTGTGCTTTTGATCTGCTGTGAGGAAGCATGGCACCCATCTTGCGCAAAGCTTTTTCATTTGCAATTCTTCATGCAAAATATATCCTAGACATTCTTTTGAAATGCCCATAGTCTCTGCAATTACACACACTTTGCCTCGCCAGTTATCTAATACAATATTGTGCACTTGATCAATGATTTCTGGTGTTGTTACACTTTTTGGACGTCCTTCACATAGATCATCTTCAAGGCTGGTACGGCCCCGTTTAAACTTGGCAGTCCATTTCTTAATTGTCAAAAATGAAGGAGAAGAGTTCCCATAAACTTTCATGAACTTTGAATGAATTTCATTTGGCGTTAAACTTTTTTTTACAAAGGATTTTATAACCGCACAATACTCAATTTTATCCATTTCAAGGGATATAGACGACACTTTTTCTTCAGGCAGCTGTATAAAACAAACTACTTGATAGAATGACTTGCAATTTCCCATGGATGCTTATGATAGATGTCAACTTAGAAAAAAAAAAAAAAATCTTGCCAATAGTGTTGCCATCTATGGTCGAGGCCGAGAACCTTTCACCCCACCTTCATATAAATGAACAATACCAAGAAATTATATACAATGTTTAATCTTTTATCCAAGTATAAGCAAACACAGTTTGTGCCTGAAATATAATCCGGCCTAGGGAAACTCGCATATAGAAGCTAATGACTTCACATCACTTGCCTTAGTATCCCATAATGCAAAGCACATATCCTAACGGGTATGCATACCATTATACATACCCGTAAGGATACATACCCGTAAGCACATATCCTTACGGGTATGTATAATGCTATGTATTATGAAAAGAGTCACTACCCAAACCAGTTTCGACCTTTATTGAGGTCCTAGTCCTGATTATATTTCAGGTGAAAATTTTGTTTGCTTACACTTGGACAAAAAATTAAACCAAGTATATCATTTCTTGTTATCTTTCATTTATAGTAGAACCAAGTGGAAAAACTTCCAATAACTATCTCTAATCCAGAGTATTTTAATAATAAGATGTGACACCTTTTGGCAACTCATATATGAAAATATGACTCCTGCATTACTTCAACCTTCATATCACCTCTGGGTTTGGCTCCCACTGATGAGACCTCAACCAAGACTGAGTCCGGTCTGGGTAGTGACCCTTTCCATAATGTATAGCATTATACATACCCCTAAGCATATTGCTTTGCATTATGGGATACTAAGGCAAGTGATGTGAAGTCATTAGGCTCTACATACGAGTTGCCCTAGTCCTGATTATATTTCAAGCGCAAACTTTGTTTGCTTACACTTAAATAAAGGACTAAACCAAGTGCAGGTAACCCTCATATAACGCAGTACTTATACAACGCAGTTTTGATTAAAACGCAGTCTACAAATTGTAGTAACCCTTTATCTTTTCATATATTCTTCACCACACGACTTAAGAATCAAATTTTATCTTCATTAAATTTGCATCTGCCCGTATCCCACATGCAGTTATAAGTAGTACATTTATATTAGGGGAAATACTTTTTAGCACGCATGTACGCCAATTGTTCACTGTGTAAAGTGTTTATTGTTGAAAATCGTCTTCATTTTCTTCCAGGAAAGTGCATTAAAAATCATAAGTGTGTTAATCTCAAGCTGAGCACTTTATTTTCTGGTGAGTTACAATATGTAATGCTTTTTTATGTAAAATTTTATTTTTATAGTAATGGCCATTTAGAAGGCTTTTGCGATATCGTTAAAAATGAAATTAGTGAATTAATTGATGGGGAAATAAATTTAAATGAGGAGGAACTGGTACAATTAATAGATTACGCCGAACCAAATGGTAGGGAAAGTTCTGCTGAAGATTCTGATTGTGATGAATCCATTAAAGAATTCAGTTTAAAGAAATTAGTAGAAGGATTGAACTTGGTAAGAAAGTTATTTTATAATGATCTCTCAATGGAGTGCGCCGTAAAATTCACGGGCAACTGGATATTTGTTTAGCTCCATATTATGAACTTAATAAAAAAATTGCAGCATAGTGATAAGCAAGGTCTTATTACTGACCTCTTGATAACTAAACCAGCCAAAGTATGCAATGAGAATTATACAAATCAAGTCCAAGAGATTTCAAGTGATGATGAAGTCCAGCCATTCGTAAATAAAGAACATCTACGAAATGTTATTTTTGAAGACAGTGATGATGATTAAATTATGCACTTCATTTTATTTTGCCTAAAACTTTTATGCATTATGGACAATGAAGTTTATGTACAATTTGTATTTTTATAAGTTTATACTATGTATTTTGTTTCATAGTTTATATGTTTTCTTAACTTAAATGAATTAAATAAAAATATTTTTTTGTTGGATATGTCATTCTTGTTTATATAATTTAAAAAAAAAACGATTTGGGAACCTAATCCTACTTTTTCTATGTGATCTGAGTCTTGCATAACGCAATTTATATAACGCGTCATTTCTGTGGAACCTAACATCCGCATTATTATTATTATTATTATTATTATTATTATTTCAGGCGACTCCAGGAGTCCTTAGACTCATCGAGGGAGGCCCTAAACATCATGTCCACACAACTATGCGATTACATTCTCACAGTATCTATCATACCTTGCCTTGAACTCGTTAACCATCATAGCACCCACAACAGACTCTGGCAGCTTATTCCACTCATTTACCACTCTAAAAGTAAAGAACCCAGCTCTAACACCCCTGCTAACCACACTCTTGCCCAGCTTCCATAGGTGTCCCCTATGGAAGGGGACACCTATGTTCTCCCACCACCAGTCCTGATCTCAAAAATATCCTCTGAATTAATCTTATAGAATCCCTTTAGCAATCTGAATGTCTCAATCATATCTCCCCTCCTCCGCCTATCAACTAGTTTCTGCAACCCACAAATCTTCAACCTGTTCTCATATGGTTCATTCCATAGACCTGTTATCATCTTAGTCACTCGCCTCTGGATCCTCTCCACCTCCTCCCCATCAAGAAGGAACCAAGGTGACCAAATCTGGGCACAGTAGTCGAGATGAGGTCTTATCAAGGCTCGGTACAGAGGTACAATAACTTGCTTGTCCCTGCTCGTCAAGGCATTTTTCAACAACCAAGTGAGTTGATGAGCTGATTTAGCTACTTTTGCAATGTGCCCCCTAAACTTCATCTCCCTATCCACCAACACTCCCAAGTCCCTGACCTCATCAATCTCTAGGAGTACAGTTCCACCAATGTGGTATACTACTGCTAATCTTTTCACCCCAAAATGCATAACCTTACATTTTGTCACATTAAATTGACATCCATTCTCCTTAGCCCAGAACTCCAATCTATCTAAGTCATCCTGCAAGACTTTGACATCTTCTGCATTCACTATTGCCCTACCCAACTTTGCATCATCAGCGAACAAATGAATTGTTCCACTTAGATCCTTCCCTATATCGTTAATGAACAGCTTAAACAGCAGTGGTCCAAGAACAGAACCCTGCGGCACACCACTAGTCACAGGCTGTCTTTTGGACTCTACTCCTGAATAAACTACTCTTTGATATCTCTCCATCAACCAACCACCTATCCATCTCACCAACCCTATATCCATTCCCATATGTTATACTTTACGGATTAGTATTCCATGTGGTATCCTGTCAAACGCCTTTGCCAGGTCCAGCAGTATCACTGTAAACCCATTTCCCTTATCCAGTTAATTATACAAGTGTTACCTGTATATAATTTCTTGGTATCTTTCATTTATAGTATAATCGAGTGGAAAAATTCCAACAGACTACAATGAAGTCAAAAAACTATCATGTGGGGTTCAAAGTCATACACAGCTCATCATACCATGTCTTAAATGTATTCACAGGCTCTGCACTCATAAACTCTCAAGCAATACATTCTAATCACTAACCACTGTTAACACAAAAAAAAAACCCTACTCCTCATTTACCCAGGGATGGTCTCTTGTCTTCCCTCTCATTTACCTCATTGTATGAAAAACTTCATCCACATTAATCTTGTAATAGCTGCTCATCAACTGATATGTCTTAGTCATATCCTTCCCCTTCCTCTTCACTAGATTCTGAAAACTGCAATCTTCAAATTTAGCTTTATATTTAACATTGCACAGACCAGAAACCACCTTGGTCAATCACCTTCGGACATTTTTCAATATCTTTTCAGCCTTTAGAACCAGGTGACCAAATTTCTGCACAATAATCTATATATGATCTGATCAAAACCTTATGCAATGGAACCATAACATCCTTAACTATAAAGTACCTTGGAAAATTTTATTTATGGCATCATTATTTCCACTTATCAGTGTCCTCCACAGCATTGCCATAATTGTTTGTTCTGCACTCACAATTTTAGCAATGTGTCCCAAAAATTTTAGGTCTTTATCCACCATTACCATCTGGATCCCTCATATCCTCAACCACTTCTAAGATATTCCAACCAACTGTATACTCATCATTAGATCTTTGTTTCTGAAATTTTAAAATCTTACACTCTACAACATTGAAGTGGTAACACTACTTGCCTATTCATTCAGTCTATTCAAGTCCTCTTGCAAAGTTACATCTGCTCTACTCCTCAGAATTTGATCGGCTTTGCATCATCTGTAAAGAACCACATATCACCATTCAAACCTTACTCAATATCATTAATGGCCCTAAACTGACTCTTGAGGCACAGCACGAGACGTTTCTCTTCTGAGATATTTGCACTTCCATAAAAACTTGCTAATACCCATCAGATAGATGATCTCCAATCCAATGCACTAATCTGCTATCCAATCTTATCTAATCCAATTAAATTATCGGCTTGTCATGTAGCAATCTATCAAAGACTGTTGCAAAATCTAAAAATCTAAATGGATCAGTGACTGGCTGTATGATAGCTATCAGAAAGTGTATATGGCAATGCAATATCCTGAAAGAGAAAGGTCACTAGTGGTGTACCACAGAGGTCAGTTTTGGGACCACTGTTGTTCAATTTGTATGTTAATGATACTGGGATGGGTTTAACTAGTGATTTTTCTGACTGTGCTACTGTAGCGTCTTCAATAAGGATGTCTTCTGAATGCAGTTTCTTTACACTGTTTGGAGATCCTGCTAACCCTTCCAAACACTTCTGGAACAAGACGGGGGTGACATTTTTCCAACTGTATGTTCACCTGCTGAGTGTATGATTAGGAACAGTGGTTTATTTGTTGCAGATTCTTACTTTTCTTTTCTTCTGAAATAGTGCAAGACTACTTAGGATTTCCCTTTCCAGATGACCATGGGATACACTGCACAGAAAATACAGCAGCAACACATTAGATCCTGGTGATGGTAAATTGAAAGACAGGATAGTGAAAAAGACTCAGGAGAAGTAATGCAAAGAATATGGAAAGAAAAGTCACAGACAAAGAATAAGAATGAAAAGGGCCAATATCATCACTAGGAGGTCCCTGAATAGGTGCACAGGTGCCTCACACGGAGAGAAAATAGTAGCAAAAAGATGACAGAGAGTGTAGATGGTGGATAAAACATAAGCCACCATTCACACTTTATGCCATCTTCTGCTACTACTTACTAATAATAATTTTGTCTGCTAATATTGTGAGCTGTGTGTTATGTGTCCAAGGGCTAAATGAGTGCAAAAGTCACTGGACCACACGAATATATAATGTAGTAACTTTATATATTACTACTAATAATAACAATAATAATAGAGTTACAAAACTCAATATAAAGAAACACAAACTACCACTTTTCCTTACAGTAATCTGGTAATGCTTGGAAAGATATTTAGGTGAGAAAAAAGTTTCTTTCATATATATTTCATAATAAAAATATATGTGAAAATATATTTAAAAAACATTAACTTACCAAGAACATTGACCTGCAAATTTTTTGTAGCACTGCCAGCATCATTTTCAGCATGGCAAGTATAAATTCCTTCATCTGTTAGCTGCACCCTTTTAATATCTAAAAATTTCCCTCCACCAGAAAAATTGTAATGATAAATATTCAGAGATTCATCGTTTTTTAGCCAAGTTATTTGTGGTGACGGAATCCCTTCTGCTTCGCAAGCAATACGTAATGGCTGGTTAACAATAGCATTACTTGTCCCATGGAAGCCTAATCTTTCAATTATTGGTGGAGCTGAAATAAAACAAAAGATATCACTTCTTGTGATATTAATAACAAAAAATACAAAAGAAATATAATGTTTAAAACCTTGGAATTGAGAGACATTGAAAATAAAATAAATGCAGATTAATTTTTACATAGCATCTAACAATCGTGTGATAAATAACTATATTGCTAAAACTCGTCCAGATTACCACTACACATTATACAGACTGGATTTTGAATTTTAACTGCTCAAGTTAAAAATGTGTTTTATTTGAGAGGATAAAATATGGAAACTTCAACAACACCAAATGAACTATTTTATAAAAATGATGTTTATTAACTGGCTTATATTTCACTGGATTTAAAATCAGCATCTTCAGAGCACAAAGAAGAGCATGTTATAGTTTACAAGTGACAATGACGGACAAAAGATCCACAGTCTTATTTGGCACCCTCTAATGTTGTAAAAAAAAAAAGTATATAAAGTTATGTATGAGTTGATTTTAAGATAATAGTCTGCCATATTAATGCAACCATACCAGTAAATTTTTTTACTGCAAATACTCAAAAAGGAAAAACTCAATCTGCAAAATCTCTACTGACCATCAAGTAAAGACAAATTTCAATTCATTATCTCATAACCGAATGTACCAACCACCTGTCCACTCTGTCTTTAAAAGAGTAATGGACTTATGAGGGCAATTTCCTTATATTATTATTATTATTATTATTATTATTATCATCATCATAATCATCATAATCAGATCTCCATGCAGTCAAGAGCTTCATTGCAGGAAGTACTAAAAAGTGTCACAAGTGAACACAGCAGTAGTTTTAAACTGTGCTTAAAAAAGTGTGTTTAATTAGTGTATAGTGTGGCTTTTTGAGAAATAAATACAAAATGTTATATTCAGGCAATGACAATCAAGGAAAAGAAGGAGTAGCCATAGTATTCAACACAAAATACGAGGCTAATCTTCTTGAATGGCAGGCAGTCTTAAGTAGAGTGATGTGGGCAAATATGAGAATGGGAAACTGGACAATGAGACTTATTTGTGTCTATGGTCCCACAGAAGGTTCTACTAAGGTAGAAGTGAAGGAATTTTTTGCGGCTTTAGAGAAAGCAACTGACACAATGAAAAAGGAAAAGTTGGTCCTTGTTGGGGATCTAAATAGCAGAATAGAAAATGATTGTCAGAAAAACAAAAATATTTTGGGAAAATTTGGAGAAAAGAGCAAAACTAATAATAATGGCAAATACCTGTTGGATTTCTGCTTAGGACATGGACTGGTTATTACTAACACCACGTTCCAACATAAAAATGTGCACAAATTCACATGGAGAGAAGAGGCAAGGAATAAGAAAGTCTCATTGACTATGTTATTGTTGACAGTGATGTTTTCCCACTGGTGCATGACACCAGAGTTCACAGAGGACTTAAAATTGGAAGTGATCACCATTTAGTCTTGAGAAGGATAAAATTGAATTTCATATTATTATTATTATTATTACTTCGAGCAACTCCGGGGAGTCCTTAAACTCATCGAGGGAGGCCCTAAACATCATGTCCACACAACTATACGACATTCTCAATATCTATCATACCTTGCCTTGAACTCGCTCACTGTCATAGCACCCACAACATACTCCAGCAGCTTATTCCACTCATTTACCACTCTAAAAGTAAAGAACCCAGCTCTAACACCCCTGCTAACCACACTCTTGCCCAGCTTCCATAGGTGTCCCCAAGTTCTTCCACCACCAGTCCTGATCTCAAAAATATCCTCTGAATTAATCCTATAGAATCCCTTTAGCAATTTGAATGTCTCAATCATATCTCCCCTTTTCTGCCTATCAACTAGTTTCTGCAACCCACAAATCGTCAACCTGTTCTCATATTGAAAAGAAGAACATATAAGAAAATTTTAAAGCGAATAAAAGTTGAGCAGCTCTCAGATGTGAACTGTAGACTAAAATACACAAAGATTATTGAAGAAAAAATGAAAGCATTTGAAAACAGGAACCAAACTTTGGAGATTCAGTGGCAAGCCCTGAAAAAATACTGATTGATTCAGCCAGAAAGGCATGTGGTGAGGTTGTCTGCAAGGATAGAAAAATCAGAACTCCATGGTGGACACAGGAAGTTAAAGAGGCAGTGAAGGAAAAGAAGAAAGCATATCAAAAGCTCCTGGCAAATAAGTCAGCTTGTGCTCTTAGAGAATATAGAAACAAACGTAAGAAAGCTAAACACTGTTTAAAACTGGTAAAACACTGTGTAAAACAGTGTAAAACAAAAGTCGTCATGGGAGGACTTTGGGAAGAACATGGAAAATAAATATCAAGAAAGTGTCAAGATTTTCTGGAGGTTGTTGAAGAAGCTCAGAAATGGAGGAAAGAGTGCTGTAAAAGGAATTATAGATGATAAAGGTGACATGAAAACAGGAGAAAAAGATATCCTTGAAGTACTTCGAAAAATTGCTAAATGAAACAAGCAGTGATGACAGCACAGTGGTAAAAAACACTGACCAGGCATGCAGTCAGGAATACATATCCATACTTGAAGTAGAAAAAGCCATCGAAAGCCTGAAATGTGGAAAGGCAACAAGAGTAGATGATATTCGACCAGAAATGCTAAAGTTTGGAGGTATAAAAGTCTTACAGTGGCTGTACTGCATAGTTGAGAAGGCCTGGACAGAGGGACGAATTCCAGATGATTGTAGTAGAGCTTTCATAGTATCCATATATAAAAAGGGAAATAAAACTGAATGTGAGAATTACAGAGGTATTTCATTACTGAGATTTCCTGGTCAGATATATGTAAGTATACTTAAGAAACGGTTGAGAAGGATTGTGGAAGAGAAGCTTGGTGAACAACAAGCTGGATTCAGGCCAAACAGAGGCTGTCAGGATCAGATTTTCACTTTACAACATAGTTGAGAAA
Source organism: Typopeltis vanoorti (assembly GCF_054136105.1). Classification (NCBI taxonomy): domain Eukaryota; kingdom Metazoa; phylum Arthropoda; class Arachnida; order Uropygi; family Thelyphonidae; genus Typopeltis; species Typopeltis vanoorti. Next base: position 61,102,656 of record NC_143556.1, read on the forward strand.
TCATGGGAATATAACAAAGATCTGTATTTAAGTTTTGTAGATCAGGAAAAGGCATATGACAAGGTGCCAAGAGAGAAGCTATTCAATACACTACAGTTATATGGTATCAATGGGGCATTATATCAAGCAATACTTAGTCTTTATTTGAGTTGTAAGTCAGCAGTTAGAATTGAAGGAAGTACAAGAAGGTGGTTATAATGTTAAATCTGGTGTCAGACAAGGATGTACATTATCCCCTCTCTTATTCATTATCTATATGGATCACATTATAAAGGAAACTGATATCAAAATTGGAGGTGTTAATTTCAGCTCTTTACTTTATGCGGATGATGTTATACGTCTAAATAAATCTGCTACAAGATTCCCTGACTAAATTGAATAATTGTTGTAATAGATATGGTATGAAGGTCAGCATTAAAAAGACAAAGACAATGAAAATAGGCAAAAACATTGAAAATATCAACTGTATTGTGAATGGAGAACCTATAGAACAAGTAAAACATTTCAGCTACTTAGGCACGATTTTCAGCAAAGATGGTAAATTAAATATGGAAATAGACAACAGAATCAACAAAGCTGGTATGGTAGAAAGTCAACTGAATAAATTTCTATGGAATAAGAGAGAAATTAGCCAAAAGGCAATATCATATTAAAAACGAAGATATTAGGAAAGAACACTAAATTAGCTATACAAGACAGTGTTCAAACCAGATTTAACTTATCGATCTGAGAGCTGGGTCAGAAGGAAAAAGACACTTGACCAAAGACTAGAGACAGCAAATATGAGAGTCCTGAGAAAGATTAAGGGTAGACACAGATGACATCATTGGCAATATCATATTAAAAACGAAGATATTAGGAAAGAACTTGATATTGTCAGCATCCAGGAATGCATTAGCAGAGCTAATCTCAAGTGGTATGGTCACTTAAGCAGAATGAGAGAGGAAATATTAGCAAAACAAGTGTTTTCTTCCAGGTTGTCAGGAAAAAGACTTAGAGGGAGACCAAGATATAGGTGGATTGATATAGTAAAAACTGTCTTAGAAGACAGAAATATAAGACCTGATAATATTGGAGTCTTTACAGGTAACAGACTGATTTGGAGGAAAATTGTAAATAGGAAGTTAGTAATGTTGTAAATTTTTCATGTAGTACTATCATATGATGTATGTGGCGTTTTGTCACAAACTGCGTTGCATTTTTTTTTTTTCAGTTTGGATACAAGTGTCCTTCAGTGGTGTTGTTGCTGAAATTTTTTGTTGTTTATATTGTGATTTGCTAATTGTTTGTTGTACTACTTCAGCTTCTAAAGATGGTGTCCATAAAGAAACGTACCTCAGTGGAACGGAAAGCTTCTGTATGAAAGTCTGGTGTAGTCTTGGATTTTTCGCAGTAGATACATTGCAAAAACTGCTATTATTATTATTATTACGGGCAACTCCAGGGAGTCATTAGACTCATCGAGGGAGGCCCTGAATCATATTCATCACAACTATTCGGCCTTCATACAGTATCTATCATACCTCACCTTAAATTCATTCACTGTCAGAGCATCCACCACAGACTCTAGCAGCACATTCCACTCATTCACCACTCTTAAAAGTAAAGAACCCAGCTCTAACACCTTTACTAACCACACTTTTGCCCAGTTTCCATGGATGTCCCCTAGTCCTCCCACAACCAACCCTGTTCTCAAAAATATCTTCTGAATTAATTTTATAGAAACACTTCAGTAATTTGAATGTCTCAATCATATCTTCCCTCCTCTGCCTATCAACCAAATTTTGCAACCCACAAATCCTCAACCTGTTCTCATAAGGTTCATTCCACAGACCTGCTATCATCTTGGTCACTCACCTCTGGATCCTCTCCACCTCCTCCCCATCAAGAAGAAACCTAGGTGACCAAATCTGGGCACAGTAGTCGAGATGGGGTCTTAACAAGGCTCACACAGAGGAACAGTAACCTGCTTGTCTCTGCTTGTCAATGTATTCTTCAGCAACCAAGTGATTTGATGAGCTGATTTGGCCACTTTTGCAATGTGTCCCCTAAACTTCAACTCCTTATCCACCAACACTCCTAAATCTCGTGCCTCATCAATTTCCTGGAGTACAGTTCTCCCAATGTAGTAAACTGCTGTTAATCTTTTCACCCCAAAATGTATAACCTTACATTTTGCCATATTAAACTGACATCCATTCTCCTTAGCCCAGACTTCCAATCTATCCAAATCATCTTGCAAAATTTGGACGTTATCTGCATTCACTATTGCCCTACCCAACTTTGCATCATCCGCAAACAAATGAACTGTTCCTCTCAGATCCTTTTCTATATCATTAATGAACATATTAAACAGCAGTGGTCCAAGAACAGATCCTTGTGGCACACCACTAGTCACAGGCCGTCTTGTGGACTCTACTCATGAATAAGCCACTCTCTGATATCTCTCCGTCAACCACCCTCCTAGCTATCTCACCAACCCTATATCCATCCCCATATGCTGCAATTTACTGATTAGAATTGCATGTGATATCCTGTCAAAGGCCTTAGCAAGGTTCAGTAGAATCACTGTAAACCCATTACCCTTATCCAGTTCAGCCGTCACTGTGTTATAATACGTGAGCAAAAGCGGATTACGAAAAGAAAAGAAAAGAAAAGCAAAAGCAGATTACGAAAGAAAATTGGCCACGCAGGCCAAAGACCTTTCGTAATCCGCTTTTGCTTTTCTTACCACCCTTGTTACTATCCTGGCCTGAGCTTTATACTGTTCCTGTGCCTGCTGGTCACCTTTCTCCTTAAATTCCCTCCACAATTGTTTCTTTTTTTGCAGCTCAAGCTTAATAGTGTTATTCATCCATTTAACCCCTACTTGATTTATTATTCGGACTATTGGTATACAGTCAACCATTGCCTCCTGCAAACACTTCTTAACCACCTCCCATGTACTATCAACATCCAGCCCTTGCAGTTTTACAGGCCATGGCACTGAGCCAAGCACACACCTAAGCTTGTCATACTTACGAGCACAAATGTATGCACCAAAAAATGTGAAAGATCTGTGGACTGTTTGGGGTAAACGAGTAGGAAAGCTTTAATGTATGTGAAAAGTGTCTGGATAGATTACAGCAATTGGAATGAGAAGAATGCGAGGGAGTGCTTGAACAGGACAGTAGGTAAGTAGGGGAACACAGAGTGAAAGAGTTAGTGGAGAGAGAGTGAGGGATGCAGGTGAGCAATCAAGGAACAGAGTGGTATGATCCGTAATGTATGTAGACTCAATGATCAGTGGTGTGCAAGATAGGATGCCAGAGGAGTGTTTGCCTGGAGGAACGACAGAGAGTATAG